>NW_027039774.1:0-98441 GCF_034236695.1 Oncorhynchus nerka | reverse complement strand
GCCATAAGGGAGCCTAGACATCTACCACCCCACTATCACTTTCAGATTAGAGCCATAAAGGAGACTAGACATTTACCACTCTAAGATTAGAGCCATAAAGGAGACTAGACATTTACCACCCCACTATCAGATTAGAGCCATAAAGGAGACTAGACATCTACCACTATCAGATTAGAGCCATAAATGAGACTAGACATCTATCACCCCACTACCACTATCAGATTAGAGCCATAAAGCCTAGACATCAACCACTATCAGACCATAAAGGATACATCTACCACCCCACCCCACTACCACTATCATATTAGAGCCATAAGGAGCCTAGACATCTACCACCCCACTACCACTATCAGATTAGAGCCATAAGGAGTCTAGACATCTACCACCCCACTATCACTTTCAGATTAGAGCCATAAAGGAGACTAGACATCTACCATTATCAGATTAGAGCCATAAAGGAGACTAGACATCTACAACCCCACTATCAGATTAGAGCCATGAAGGAGACTGGACATCTACCACCCCTCTATCACTCTCAGATTAGAGCCATACAGGAGACTAGATATTTACCACCCCACTACCACTATCAGATTAGAGCCATAAAGGAGACTAGACATCTATCACCCCACTACCACTATCAGATTAGAGCCATAAAGGAGAATAGACATCTACCACTATCAGATTAGAGCCATAAGGGAGCCTAGACATCTACCACCCCACTACAACTATCAGATTAGAGCCATAAAGGAGACTAGACATCCACCACCCCACTACCACTATCATATTAGAGCCATAAAGGAGACTAGACATATATCACCTCACTATCAGATTAGAGCCATAAGGGAGACTAGACATCTACTACCCCACTACAACTATCAGATTAGAGCCATAAGGGAGACTAGACATCTACCACCCCACTATCACTTTCAGATTAGAGCCATAAAGGAGACTAGACATCTACCACTATCAGATTAGAGCCATCTCTACCACCCCACTACAACTATCAGATTAGAGCCATAAAGGAGACTAGACATTTACCACAAACAGATTAGAGCCATAAAGGAGACTAGACATCTATCACCCGACTATCAGATTAGAGCCATAAAGGAGACTAGACATCTATCACCCCACTACCACTATCAGATTAGAGCCATAAGGGAGCCTAGACATCAACCACTATCAGATTAGAGCCATAAAGGATACTAGACATCTACCACCCCACCCCACCCCACTACCACTATCATATTAGAGCCATAAGGGAGCCTAGACATCTACCACTCCACTACAATTATGAGATTAGAGCCATAAGGGAGTCTAGACATCTACCACCCTACTATCACTTTCAGATTAGAGACATAAAGGAGACTAGACATCTACCATTATCAGATTAGAGCCATAAAGGAGACTAGACATCTACAACCCCACTATCAGATTAGAGCCATGAAGGAGACTGGACATCTACCACCCCTCTATCACTCTCAGATTAGAGCCATACAGGAGACTAGATATTTACCACCCCACTACCACTATCAGATTAGAGCCATAAAGGAGACTAGACATCTACCACTATCAGATTAGAGCCATAAAGGAGACTAGACATTTACCACTAAGATTAGAGCCATAAAGGAGACTAGACATCTACCACCCCACTACAACTATCAGATTAGAGCCATAAGGGAGACTAGACATCCACCACCCCACTACCACTATCATATTAGAGCCATAAAGGAGACTAGACATATATCACCACTATCAGATTAGAGCCATAAGGGAGACTAGACATCTACTACCCCACTACAACTATCAGATTAGAGCCATAAGGGAGACTAGACATCTACCACCCCACTATCACTTTCAGATTAGAGCCATAAAGGAGACTAGACATCTACCACTATCAGATTAGAGCCATAAGGGAGCCTAGACATCTACCACCCCACTACAACTATCAGATTAGAGCCATAAAGGAGACTAGACATTTACCACAAACAGATTAGAGCCATAAAGGAGACTAGACATCTATCACCCGACTATCAGATTAGAGCCATAAAGGAGACTAGACATCTACCACCCCACTACCACTATCAGATTAGAGCCATAAAGGAGACTAGACATCTACCACCCCACTACCACTATCATATTAGAGCCATAAAGGAGACTAGACATATATCACCCCACTACCACTATCAGATTAGAGCCATAAAGGAGACTAGACATCTACTACCCCACTACCACTATCAGATTAGAGCCATAAATGAGACTAGACATCTACCACCCCACTATCACTTTCAGATTAGAGCCATAAAGGAGACTAGACATCTATCACCCGACTATCAGATTAGAGCCATAAAGGAGACTAGACATCTACTACCCCACTACCACTATAGTTTTAGAGCCATAAAGGAGACTAGACATCTACCACCCCACTACCATTATCAGATTAGAGCCATAAATGAGACTAGACATCTATCACCCCACTATCAGATTAGAGCCATAAGGGAGACTAGACATCTACTACCCCACTACCACTATCAGATTAGAGCCATAAATGAGACTAGACATCTATCACCCCACTACCACTATCAGATTAGAGCCATAAGGGAGACTAGACATCTACTACCCCACTACCACTATCAGATTAGAGCCATAAATGAGACTAGACATCTATCACCCCACTACCACTATCAGATTAGAGCCATAAAGGAGACTAGACATCTACCACTATCAGATTAGAGCCATAAGGGAGCCTAGACATCTACCACCCCACTACAACTATCAGATTAGAGCCATAAAGGAGACTAGACATCCACCACCCCACTACCACTATCATATTAGAGCCATAAAGGAGACTAGACATATATCACCTCACTATCAGATTAGAGCCATAAGGGAGACTAGACATCTACTACCCCACTACAACTATCAGATTAGAGCCATAAGGGAGACTAGACATCTACCACCCCACTATCACTTTCAGATTAGAGCCATAAAGGAGACTAGACATTTACCACCCCACTACCACTATCAGATTAGAGCCATAAAGGAGACTAGACATCTACCACTATCAGATTAGAGCCATAAGGAGCTAGACATCTACCACCCCACTAAAACTATCAGATTAGAGCCATAAAGGAGACTAGACATTTACCACAAACAGATTAGAGCCATAAAGGAGACTAGACATCTATCACCCGACTATCAGATTAGAGCCATAAAGGAGACTAGACATCTACCACCCCACTACCACTATCAGATTAGAGCCATAAAGGAGACTAGACATCTACCACCCCACTACCACTATCATATTAGAGCCATAAAGGAGACTAGACATATATCACCCCACTATCAGATTAGAGCCATAAGGGAGACTAGACATCTACTACCCCACTACCACTATCAGATTAGAGCCATAAATGAGACTAGACATCTACCACCCCACTATCACTTTCAGATTAGAGCCATAAAGGAGACTAGACATCTATCACCCGACTATCAGATTAGAGCCATAAAGGAGACTAGACATCTACTACCCCACTACCACTATAGTTTTAGAGCCATAAAGGAGACTAGACATCTACCACCCCACTACCACTATCAGATTAGAGCCATAAATGAGACTAGACATCTATCACCCCACTACCACTATCAGATTAGAGCCATAAAGGAGACTAGACATCTATCACCCCACTATCAGATTAGAGCCATAAGGGAGACTAGACATCTACTACCCCACTACCACTATCAGATTAGAGCCATAAATGAGACTAGACATCTATCACCCCACTACCACTATCAGATTAGAGCCATAAGGGAGCCTAGACATCTACCACCCCACTATCACTTTCAGATTAGAGCCATAAAGGAGACTAGACATTTACCACTCTAAGATTAGAGCCATAAAGGAGACTAGACATTTACCACCCCACGATCAGATTAGAGCCATAAAGGAGACTAGACATCTACCACTATCAGATTAGAGCCATAAATGAGACTAGACATCTATCACCCCACTACCACTATCAGATTAGAGCCATAAGGGAGACTAGACATCTACCACTATCAGATTAGAGCCATAAAGGATACTAGACATCTACCACCCCACCCCACCCCACTACCACTATCATATTAGAGCCATAAGGGAGCCTAGACATCTAACACTCCACTACAATTATGAGATTAGAGCCATAAGGGAGTCTAGACATCTACCACCCTACTATCACTTTCAGATTAGAGACATAAAGGAGACTAGACATCTACCATTATCAGATTAGAGCCATAAAGGAGACTAGACATCTACAACCCCACTATCAGATTAGAGCCATGAAGGAGACTGGACATCTACCACCCTACTATCACTTTCAGATTAGAGACATAAAGGAGACTAGACATCTACCATTATCAGATTAGAGCCATAAAGGAGACTAGACATCTACAACCCCACTCTCAGATTAGAGCCATACAGGAGACTAGATATTTACCACCCCACTACCACTATCAGATTAGAGCCATAAAGGAGACTAGACACCCACCACCGCACTACCACTATCATATTAGAGCCATAAAGGAGACTAGACATCTACCACACCACTATCAGATTAGAGCCATAAGGGAGACTAGACATCTACTACCCCACTACCACTATTAGATTAGAGCCATAAATGAGACTAGACATCTATCACCCCACTACCACTATCAGATTAGAGCCATAAAAGAGAATAGACATCTACCACTATCAGATTAGAGCCATAAGGGAGCCTAGACATCTACCACCCCACTACAACTATCAGATTAGAGCCATAAAGGAGACTAGACATCCACCACCCCACTACCACTATCATATTAGAGCCATAAAGGAGACTAGACATATATCACCCCACTATCAGATTAGAGCCATAAGGGAGACTAGACATCTACTACCCCACTACAACTATCAGATTAGAGCCATAAGGGAGACTAGACATCTACCACCCCACTATCACTTTCACATTAGAGCCATAAAGGAGACTAGACATTTACCACCCCACTACCACGATCAGATTAGAGCCATAAAGGAGACTAGACATCTACCACCCCACTACAACTATCAGATTAGAGCCATAAAGGAGACTAGACATTTACCACAAACAGATTAGAGCCATAAAGGAGACTAGACATCTACCACCCCACTACCACTATAGTTTTAGAGCCATAAAGGAGACTAGACATCTATCACTCCACTACCACTATCAGATTAAAGCCATAAGGTAGACTAGACATCTACCACCCCACTACCACTATCAGATTAGAGCCATAAATGAGACTAGACATCTACTACCCCACTACCACTATCAGATTAGAGCCATAAATGAGACTAGACATATACCACCCCACTATCACTTTCAGATTAGAGCCATAAAGGAGACTAGACATTTACCAATATCAGATTAGAGCCATAAAGGAGACTAGACATCTATCACCCGACTATCAGATTAGAGCCATAAAGGAGACTAGACATCTACTACCCCACTACCACTATAGTTTAGATCCATAAAGGAGACTAGACATCTACCACCCCACTACCACTATCAGATTAGAGCCATAAATGAGACTAGACATCTACCACTATCAGATTAGAGCCATAAGGAAGACATCTATCACCCCACCCCACCCCACTACCACTATCATATTAGAGCCATAAACGAGACTAGACATCTACCACTATCATATTAGAGCCATCAGAGAGACTAGACATCTACCACCCCACTACCACTATCATATTAGAGCCATAAGGGAGACTAGACATCTATCACCCCACTACCACTATCAGATTAGAGCCATAAATGAGACTAGACATCTATCACCCCACTACCACTATCAGATTAGAGCCATAAGGGAGCCTAGACATCTACCACCCCACTACAACTATCAGATTAGAGCCATAAGGGAGACTAGACATCTACCACCCCACTACCACTATCAGATTAGAGCCACAAGGGAGCCTAGACATCTACCACCCCACTACAACTATCAGATTAGAGCCATAAGGGAGACTAGAGATCTACCACCCCACTATCACTTTCAGATCAGAGCCATAAAGGAGACTAGACATTTACCACTATCAGATTAGAGCCATTAAGGAGACTAGACATCTACCACCCCACTACAACTATCAGATTAGAGCCATACGGGAGACTAGACATCTACCACCCCACTATCCCTTTCAGATTAGAGCCATAAACGAGACTAGACATCTACCACTATCAGATTAGAGCCATAAGGAGACTATACATCTATCACCCCACCCCACCCCACTACCACTATCATATTAGAGCCATAAACGAGACTAGACATCTACCACTATCATATTAGAGCCATAAGGAGACTAGACATCTACCACCCCACTACAACTATCAGATTAGAGCCATAATGTAACGGTTTTCATCTACCACTCCTCCTCGGAAGAGGAGGTGAGAAGGATCGACCAAATGCAGCGTGGCTATTGCAATCATGTTTATTAAATAATAAAGAAACACGAACTTTACAAACTCAACAAAACAATAAACGTAATAAAAGCCAAACAGCCTAAACTGGTGTAAATCTAACACAGAATCAGGACATCAAGACACTAAGGACAATCACCCACAATACAACCAAAGAATATGGCTGCCTAAATATGGTTCCAATCAGAGACAACGGTGAACACCTATCTCTGATTGAGAACCACTTCAGACAGCCATAGACTCTCCTAGAACACCCCATTAAGCTACAATCCCACTATACACACATTCCAAAATCCCAAGACAAACACACCACAATACAAAAACTCTATGCCACACCAGGCCTGACCCAATACATGAAGAAAACACACAATACTTAGACCAGGGCGTGACAGAACCCCCCTATGCGGACTAGAACGCACCTCAAAACAAATAGGGAGGGTCCGGGTGGGCGTCTGTCCATGGTGGCGGTTCCGGCGGGGACGTGGACCCCACTCACTATGTCTTAGTCCCTCTTCCTCGCGTCCCTGGATAGTCCACCCTCGCCGCCACCATGGCCTAGTAGTCCTCACCAGAACCCCACTGGAATGAGGAGCAGATCGGGACTGAAGGACAGCTCTACTGAGGCAGCTCGGGACTGAGGGGAAGCTCAGGATTGAGAGAAAGGTCGAGAGTGAGAGAAAGCTCGAGAGTGAGAGAAAGGTCGAGAGGAGAGAAAGCTCGAGAGTGAGAGAAAGCTCGAGAGTGAGAGAAAGCTCGAGAGTGAGAGAAAGCTCAGGAGTGAGAGAAAAGCTCAGGAGTGAGAGGAAGCTCAGGCAGGTAGATGGATCTACCAGATCCTGGCTATCAGGTGGTTCCGGCAGATCCTGGCTGACTGGCAGATCTGGCTGACTGGCGGATCCTGGCTGACTAGCGGTTCTGGCAGATCCTGGCTGACTGGCGGATCCTGGCTGACTGGCGGATCCTGGCTGACTGGCGGATCCTGGCTGACTGGCGGATCCTGGCTGACTGGCAGATCCTGGCTGACTGGCGGATCCTGGCTGACTAGCGGATCTGGCAGATCCTGGCTGACTGGCAGATCCTGGCTGACTGGCGGATCCTGGCTGACTAGCGGATCTGGCAGATCCTGGCTGACTGGCACTTCTGGCGGATCCTGGCAGACTGGCGGATCCTTGCTGACTGGCGGATCCTGGCTGAATGGCGGATCTAACTGATCCTGGCAGACTGGCAGATCCTGGCAGACTGGCGGCACTGGTGGCGCTGGGCAGAATGGGGGCACTGGCGGCGCTGGGCAGACTGACAGCTCTGGATGCTTCATGCAGGCTGACAGCTCTGGCTGCGCTGAACAGAGGAGTACTGGTGCCTCTGGAATGAGGGGCTCTGGCGCCTCTGGCATGAGGGGCGGTAGCTCTGACAGCGCCGGACAGGCGGGAAGCTCCGGCAGCGGCGCCGGACAGGCGGGACGCTCCGGAGCGGCGCCGGACAGGCGGGACATCTCCGGCAGCGGCGCCGGACAGGCGGGAGCTCCGGCAGCTGCGCCGACAGGCGGGAAGTTTCCGGCAGCGGCGCCGACAGGCGGGACGCTCCGCAGCGGCGCCACAGGCGGGACGCTCGCAGCGCGCCGGACAGGCGGGACACACTGTAGGCCTGATGCGTGGTGCTGGCACTGGTGGTAATGAACCGAGGACACGCCTGGTGCGGGGAGCTGCTACCGGAGGGCTGGGGTGTGGAGGTGGTACTGGATAGACCGGACCGCGCACTGGAGCTCTTGAGCACCGAGCCTGCCCAACCTTACCTGGCTCGATGCCCACTCTAGCCCGGCCGATACGAGGAGCTGGAATATACCGCACCGGGCTATGCACCCGCACTGGGGACACCGTGCGCACCACTGCATAACAAGGTGCCTGCCCGGTCTCTCTAGCCCCCCGGTAACCACAGGAAGTTAGCGTAGGTCTCCTACCTAGCGTAGCCCTACTCCCTGTGAGCCCCCCCCCAATACATTTTTGGGGCTGATTCTCAGGCTTCCTTGCCAACCGTGTTCCCTCATATCGCCGGCTCCTCTCTCCGGCTGCCTCTGCTCTCCTCGCTGCCTCCACCTGTTCCCATGGAAGGCGATCCCTTCCCGCAAGGATCTCCTCCCATGTGTAGCAACCCTTGCCATCCAATATCTCGTCCCATGTCCAATCCTCATTGCGCCGCTGTTGCTCCCTTTGTTGCTTCTCCTGTGGCTCCTGCCTGTTGACACGCTGCTTGGTCCTGTGGTGGGTGAATCTGTAAGGGTTTTCCTCCTCTTCTTCCGAAGAGGAGAGGCGAAACGGATCAGAGGACCAATATGCGGCGTGGTAAGTGTCCATGGTTGTTTATTTAAAAACATGAACTGAACACTCAATGAATACAAAACAATAAACGTGAACAAAACCGAAACAGTACCGTGTGGCGAACAAACACAGACACGGAAACAATCACCCACAAACACACAGTGAAACCCAGGCTACCTAAGTATGATTCTCAATCAGAGACAACTAATGACACCTGCCTCTGATTGAGAACCATACTAGGCCGAAACATAGAAATTCAGAAAACCTAGAAAAACAAACATAGACAACCCACCCAACTCACGCCCTGACCATACTAAATAAATACAAAACAAAGGAAATTAAGGTCAGAACGTGACACATAAGGGAGACTAGACATCTATCACCCCACCCCACCCCACTACCACTATCATATTAGAGCCATAAACGAGACTAGACATCTACCACTATCATATTAGAGCCATCAGGGAGACTAGACATCTACCACCCCACTACCACTATCATATTAGAGCCATAAGGGAGACTAGACATCTACCACCACACTACCAATATCAGATTAGAGCCATAAATGAGACTAGACATCTATCACCCCACTACCAATATCAGATTAGAGCCATAAATGAGACTAGACATCTACCACCCCACTACCACTATCAGATTAGAGCCACAAGGGAGCCTAGACATCTACCACCCACTACAACTATCAGATTAGAGCCATAAGGGAGACTAGACATCTACCACCCCACTATCCCTTTCAGATTAGAGCCATAAAGGAGACTAGACATCGATCACCCGCTATCAGATTAGAGCCATAAACGAGACTAGACATCTACCACTATCAGATTAGAGCCATAAGGGAGACTATACATCTATCACCCCACCCCACCCCACTACCACTATCATATTAGAGCCATAAGGGAGACTAGACATCTACCACCCCACTACCAATATCAGATTAGAGCCATAAATGAGACTAGACATCTACCACCCTACTATCACTTTCACATTAGAGCCATAAAGGAGACTAGATATTTACCATTATCAGATCACAGCCATAAAGGAGACTAGACATCTATCACCCCACTATCAGATTAGAGCCATAAAGGAGACTAGACATCGACCACCCCGCAATCAGATTAGAGCCATAAATGAGACTAGACATCTACCACTATCAGATTAGAGCCATAAGGGAGACTAGACATCTACCACCCCACTACCACTATCAGATTAGAGCCATAAATGAGACTAGACATCTACCACCCTACTATCACTTTCAGATTAGAGCCATAAAGGAGACTAGATATTTACCACTATCAGATCACAGCCATAAAGGAGACAAGACATCTATCACCCCACTATCAGATTAGAGCCATAAAGGAGACTAGACATCTACCACCCCGCAATCAGATTAGAGCCATACATGAGACTAGACATCTACCACTATCAGATTAGAGCCATAAGGGAGACTAGACATCTAACACCCCACTACCACTATCATATTAGAGCCATAAGGGAGACTAGACATCTAACACCCCACTACCACTATCATATTAGAGCCATAAGGGAGACTAGACATCTACCACCCCACTACCACTATCAGATTAGAGCCATAAATGAGACTAGACATCTATCACCCCACTACCACTATCAGATTAGAGCCATAAGGGAGCCTAGACATCTACCACCCCACTACAACTATCAGATTAGAGCCATACGGGAGACTAGACATCTACCACCCCACTATCCCTTTCAGATTAGAGCCATAAACGAGACTAGACATCTACCACTATCAGATTAGAGCCATAAGGGAGACTATACATCTATCACCCCACCCCACCCCACTACCACTATCATATTAGAGCAATAAATGAGACTAGACATCTACCACTATCATATTAGAGCCATAAGGGAGACTAGACATCTACCACCCCACTACCAATATCAGACTAGAGCCATAAATGAGACTAGACATCTACCACCCCACTATCACTTTCACATTAGAGCCATAAAGGAGACTAGATATTTACCACTATCAGATCACAGCCATAAAGGAGACTAGACATCTATCACCCCACTATCAGATTAGAGCCATAAAGGAGACTAGACATCTACCACCCCGCAATCAGATTAGAGCCATACATGAGACTAGACATCTACCACTATCAGATTAGAGCCATAAGGGAGGCTAGACATCTACACCCCACTACCACTATCATATTAGAGCCATAAGGGAGACTAGACATCTAACACCCCACTACCACTATCATATTAGAGCCATAAGGGAGACTAGACATCTACCACCCCACTACCACTATCAGATTAGAGCCATAAATGAGACTAGACATCTATCACCCCACTACCACTATCAGATTAGAGCCATAAAGAGCCTAGACATCTACCAACCCCACTACAACTATCAGATTAGAGCCATACGGGAGACTAGACATCTACCACCCCACTATCCCTTTCAGATTAGAGCCATAAAGGAGACTAGACATCGACCACCCCACTATCAGATTAGAGCCATAAACGAGACTAGACATCTATCACTATATCAGATTAGAGCCATAAAGGAGACTAGACATTGACCACTATCAGATTAGAGCCATAAAGGAGACTAGACATCTATCACCCCACTACCACTATCAGATTAGAGCCATAGGGGAGCCTAGACATCTACCACCCCACTACAACTATCAGATTAGAGCCATAAGGGAGACTAGAGATCTACCACCCCACTATCACTTTCAGATTAGAGCCATAAAGGAGACTAGACATTGACCACTATCAGATTAGAGCCATAAATGAGACTAGACATCTACCACCCCACTACCACTATCATATTAGAGCCATAAGGGAGACTAGACATCTACCACCCCACTATCACTTTCACATTAGAGCCATAAAGGAGACTAGATATTTACCACTATCAGATCACAGCCATAAAGGAGACTAGACATCTATCACCCCACTATCAGATTAGAGCCATAAAGGAGACTAGACATCTACCACCCCACTACCACTATCAGATTAGAGCCATAAGGGAGACTAGACATCTACCACCCCAAAACCACTATCAGATTAGAGCCATAAATGAGACTAGACATTGACCACTATCAGATTAGAGCCATAAAGGAGACTAGACACCTACCACCCCACTACCACTATCATATTAGAGCCATAAGGGAGACTAGACATCTACCACCCCACTACCACTATCAGATTAGAGCCATAAATGAGACTAGACATCTACCACCCCACTATCACTTTCACATTAGAGCCATAAAGGAGACTAGATATTTACCACTATCAGATCACAGCCATAAAGGAGACTAGACATCTATCACCCCACTATCAGATTAGAGCCATAAAGGAGACTAGACATCTACCACCCCACTACCACTATCATATTAGAGCCATAAGGGAGACTAGACATCTACCACCCCAATACCACTATCAGATTAGAGCCATAAATGAGACTAGACATCTACCACCCCACTATCACTTTCACATTAGAGCCATAAAGGAGACTAGATATTTACCACTATCAGATCACAGCCATAAAGGAGACTAGACATCTATCACCCCACTATCAGATTAGAGCCATAAAGGAGACTAGACATCTACCACCCCACTACCACTATCAGATTAAAGCCATAAATGAGACTAGACATCTATCACCCCACTACCACTATCATATTAGAGCCATAAGGGAGACTAGACATCTACCACCCCAAAACCACTATCAGATTAGAGCCATAAATGAGACTAGACATCTACCACCCCACTATCACTTTCACATTAGAGCCATGAAGGAGACTAGATATTTACCACTATCAGATCACAGCCATAAAGGAGACTAGACATCTATCACCCCACTTTCAGATTAGAGCCATAAAGGAGACTAGACATTGACCACTATCAGATTAGAGCCATAAAGGAGACTAGACATCTACCACCCCACTACCACTATCATATTAGAGCCATAAGGGAGACTAGACATCTAACACCCCACTACCACTATCATATTAGAGCCATAAGGGAGACTAGACATCTACCACCCCACTACCACTATCAGATTAGAGCCATAAATGAGACTAGACATCTATCACCCCACTACCACTATCAGATTAGAGCCATAAGGGAGCCTAGACATCTACCAACCCACTACAACTATCAGATTAGAGCCATACGGGAGACTAGACATCTACCACCCCACTATCCCTTTCAGATTAGAGCCATAAAGGAGACTAGACATCGACTACCCGCTATCAGATTAGAGCCATAAACGAGACTAGACATCTATCACTATATCAGATTAGAGCCATAAAGGAGACTAGACATTGACCACTATCAGATTAGAGCCATAAAGGAGACTAGACATCTATCACCCCACTACCACTATCAGATTAGAGCCATAGGGGAGCCTAGACATCTACCACCCCACTACAACTATCAGATTAGAGCCATAAGGGAGACTAGAGATCTACCACCCCACTATCACTTTCAGATTAGAGCCATAAAGGAGACTAGACATTGACCACTATCAGATTAGAGCCATAAATGAGACTAGACATCTACCACAAACAGATTAGAGCCATAAAGGAGACTAGACATCTATCACCCGACTATCAGATTAGAGCCATAAAGGAGACTAGACATCTACCACCCCACTACCACTATCAGATTAGAGCCATAAAGGAGACTAGACATCTACCACCCCACTACCACTATCATATTAGAGCCATAAAGGAGACTAGACATATATCACCCCACTACCACTATCAGATTAGAGCCATAAAGGAGACTAGACATCTACTACCCCACTACCACTATCAGATTAGAGCCATAAATGAGACTAGACATCTACCACCCCACTATCACTTTCAGATTAGAGCCATAAAGGAGACTAGACATCTATCACCCGACTATCAGATTAGAGCCATAAAGGAGACTAGACATCTACTACCCCACTACCACTATAGTTTTAGAGCCATAAAGGAGACTAGACATCTAGCACCCCACTACCACTATCAGATTAGAGCCATAAATGAGACTAGACATCTATCACCCCACTACCACTATCAGATTAGAGCCATAAAGGAGACTAGACATCTATCACCCCACTATCAGATTAGAGCCATAAGGGAGACTAGACATCTACTACCCCACTACCACTATCAGATTAGAGCCATAAATGAGACTAGACATCTATCACCCCACTACCACTATCAGATTAGAGCCATAAGGGAGACTAGACATCTACTACCCCACTACCACTATCAGATTAGAGCCATAAATGAGACTAGACATCTATCACCCCACTACCACTATCAGATTAGAGCCATAAAGGAGAATAGACATCTACCACTATCAGATTAGAGCCATAAGGGAGCCTAGACATCTACCACCCCACTACAACTATCAGATTAGAGCCATAAAGGAGACTAGACATCCACCACCCCACTACCACTATCATATTAGAGCCATAAAGGAGACTAGACATATATCACCTCACTATCAGATTAGAGCCATAAGGGAGACTAGACATCTACTACCCCACTACAACTATCAGATTAGAGCCATAAGGGAGACTAGACATCTACCACCCCACTATCACTTTCAGATTAGAGCCATAAAGGAGACTAGACATTTACCACCCCACTACCACGATCAGATTAGAGCCATAAAGGAGACTAGACATCTACCACTATCAGATTAGAGCCATAAGGGAGCCTAGACATCTACCACCCCACTACAACTATCAGATTAGAGCCATAAAGGAGACTAGACATTTACCACAAACAGATTAGAGCCATAAAGGAGACTAGACATCTATCACCCGACTATCAGATTAGAGCCATAAAGGAGACTAGACATCTACCACCCCACTACCACTATCAGATTAGAGCCATAAAGGAGACTAGACATCTACCACCCCACTACCACTATCATATTAGAGCCATAAAGGAGACTAGACATCTATCACCCCACTACCACTATCAGATTAGAGCCATAAAGGAGACTAGACATCTACTACCCCACTACCACTATCAGATTAGAGCCATAAATGAGACTAGACATCTACCACCCCACTATCACTTTCAGATTAGAGCCATAAAGGAGACTAGACATCTATCACCCGACTATCAGATTAGAGCCATAAAGGAGACTAGACATCTACTACCCCACTACCACTATAGTTTTAGAGCCATAAAGGAGACTAGACATCTACCACCCCACTACCACTATCAGATTAGAGCCATAAATGAGACTAGACATCTATCACCCCACTACCACTATCAGATTAGAGCCATAAAGGAGACTAGACATCTATCACCCCACTATCAGATTAGAGCCATAAGGGAGACTAGACATCTACTACCCCACTACCACTATCAGATTAGAGCCATAAATGAGACTAGACATCTATCACCCCACTACCACTATCAGATTAGAGCCATAAAGAGACTAGACATCTACCACCCCACTATCACTTTCAGATTAGAGCCATAAAGGAGACTAGACATTTACCACTCTAAGATTAGAGCCATAAAGGAGACTGGACATTTACCACCCCACGATCAGATTAGAGCCATAAAGGAGACTAGACATCTACCACTATCAGATTAGAGCCATAAATGAGACTAGACATCTATCACCCCACTACCACTATCAGATTAGAGCCATAAGGGAGACTAGACATCTACCACTATCAGATTAGAGCCATAAAGGATACTAGACATCTACCACCCCACCCCACCCCACTACCACTATCATATTAGAGCCATAAGGGAGCCTAGACATCTACCACTCCACTACAATTATGAGATTAGAGCCATAAGGGAGTCTAGACATCTACCACCCTACTATCACTTTCAGATTAGAGACATAAAGGAGACTAGACATCTACCATTATCAGATTAGAGCCATAAAGGAGACTAGACATCTACAACCCCACTATCAGATTAGAGCCATGAAGGAGACTGGACATCTACCACCCTACTATCACTTTCAGATTAGAGACATAAAGGAGACTAGACATCTACCATTATCAGATTAGAGCCATAAAGGAGACTAGACATCTACAACCCCACTCTCAGATTAGAGCCATACAGGAGACTAGATATTTACCACCCCACTACCACTATCAGATTAGAGCCATAAAGGAGACTAGACACCCACCACCGCACTACCACTATCATATTAGAGCCATAAAGGAGACTAGACATCTACCACCCCACTATCAGATTAGAGCCATAAGGGAGACTAGACATCTACTACCCCACTACCACTATTAGATTAGAGCCATAAATGAGACTAGACATCTATCACCCCACTACCACTATCAGATTAGAGCCATAAAGGAGAATAGACATCTACCACTATCAGATTAGAGCCATAAGGGAGCCTAGACATCTACCACCCCACTACAACTATCAGATTAGAGCCATAAAGGAGACTAGACATCCACCACCCCACTACCACTATCATATTAGAGCCATAAAGGAGACTAGACATCTATCACCCACTATCAGATTAGAGCCATAAGGAGACTAGACATCTACTACCCCACTACAACTATCAGATTAGAGCCATAAGGAGACTAGACATCTACCACCCCACTATCACTTTCAGATTAGAGCCATAAAGGAGACTAGACATTTACCACCCCACTACCACGATCAGATTAGAGCCATAAAGGAGACTAGACATCTACCACCCCACTACAACTATCAGATTAGAGCCATAAAGGAGACTAGACATTTACCACAAACAGATTAGAGCCATAAAGGAGACTAGACATCTACCACCCCACTACCACTATAGTTTTAGAGCCATAAAGGAGACTAGACATCTATCACTCCACTACCACTATCAGATTAAAGCCATAAGGTAGACTAGACATCTACCACCCCACTACCACTATCAGATTAGAGCCATAAATGAGACTAGACATCTACTACCCCACTACCACTATCAGATTAGAGCCATAAATGAGACTAGACATATACCACCCCACTATCACTTTCAGATTAGAGCCATAAAGGAGACTAGACATTTACCAATATCAGATTAGAGCCATAAAGGAGACTAGACATCTATCACCCGACTATCAGATTAGAGCCATAAAGGAGACTAGACATCTACTACCCCACTACCACTATAGTTTTAGATCCATAAAGGAGACTAGACATCTACCACCCCACTACCACTATCAGATTAGAGCCATAAATGAGACTAGACATCTACCACTATCAGATTAGAGCCATAAGGGAGACTAGACATTTATCAACCCACCCCACCCCACTACCACTATCATATTAGAGCCATAAACGAGACTAGACATCTACCACTATCATATTAGAGCCATCAGAGAGACTAGACATCTACCACCCCACTACCACTATCATATTAGAGCCATAAGGGAGACTAGACATCTATCACCCCACTACTACTATCAGATTAGAGCCATAAATGAGACTAGACATCTATCACCCCACTACCACTATCAGATTAGAGCCACAAGGGAGCCTAGACATCTACCACCCCACTACAACTATCAGATTAGAGCCATAAGGGAGACTAGACATCTACCACCCCACTACCACTATCAGATTAGAGCCACAAGGGAGCCTAGACATCTACCACCCCACTACAACTATCAGATTAGAGCCATAAGGGAGACTAGAGATCTACCACCCCACTATCACTTTCAGATCAGAGCCATAAAGGAGACTAGACATTTACCACTATCAGATTAGAGCCATTAAGGAGACTAGACATCTACCACCCACTACAACTATCAGATTAGAGCCATACGGGAGACTAGACATCTACCACCCCACTATCCCTTTCAGATTAGAGCCATAAACGAGACTAGACATCTACCACTATCAGATTAGAGCCATAAGGGAGACTATACATCTATCACCCCACCCCACCCCACTACCACTATCATATTAGAGCCATAAATGAGACTAGACATCTACCACTATCATATTTGAGCCATAAGGGAGACTAGACATCTACCACCCCACTACAACTATCAGATTAGAGCCATAATGTAACGGTTTTCTTCTATCTCCTCCTCGGAAGAGGAGGTGTAGCAAGGATCGGACCAAAATGCAGCGTGGCTATTGCAATCCATGTTTATTAAATAATAAAGAAACACGAACTTTACAAACTCAACAAAACAATAAACGTAATGAAAACCGAAACAGCCTAAACTGGTGTAAACTAACACAGAATCAGGACATCAAGACACTAAGGACAATCACCCACAATACAACCAAAGAATATGGCTGCCTAAATATGGTTCTCAATCAGAGACAACGGTGAACACCTGCCTCTGATTGAGAACCACTTCAGACAGCCATAGACTCTCCTAGAACACCCCACTAAGCTACAATCCCACTATACATACACACCAAAATCCCAAGACAAAACACACCACAATACAAAAACTCTATGCCACACCCTGGCCTGACCCAATACATGAAGAAAACACACAATACTTAGACCAGGGCGTGACAGAACCCCCCCCCCTAAGGTGCGGACTCCCGAACGCACCTCAAAACAAATAGGGAGGGTCCGGGTGGGCGTCTGTCCATGGTGGCGGTTCCGGCGCGGGACGTGGACCCCACTCAATTACTGTCTTAGTCCCTCTTCCTCGCGTCCCTGGATAGTCCACCCTCGCCGCCGACCATGGCCTAGTAGTCCTCACCCAGAACCCCACTGGAATGAGGAGCAGATCGGGACTGAAGGACAGCTCGGGACTGAGGCAGCTCGGGACTGAGGGGAAGCTCGGGATTGAGAGAAAGGTCGAGAGTGAGAGAAAGCTCGAGAGTGAGAGAAAGGTCGAGAGTGAGAGAAAGCTCGAGAGTGAGAGAAAGCTCGAGAGTGAGAGAAAGCTCGAGAGTGAGAGAAAGCTCGAGAGTGAGAGAAAGCTCAGGAGTGAGAGAAAGCTCAGGAGTGAGAGGAAGCTCAGGCAGGTAGATGGATCTACCAGATCCTGGCTGGCTGGTGGTTCCGGCAGATCCTGGCTGACTGGCAGATCCTGGCTGACTGGCGGATCCTGGCTGACTAGCGGTTCTGGCAGATCCTGGCTGACTGGCGGATCCTGGCTGACTGGCGGATCCTGGCTGACTGGCGGATCCTGGCTGACTGGCGGATCCTGGCTGACTGGCAGATCCTGGCTGACTGGCGGATCCTGGCTGACTAGCGGATCTGGCAGATCCTGGCTGACTGGCGGATCCTGGCTGACTGGCGGATCTGGCAGATCCTGGCTGACTGGCACTTCTGGCGGATCCTGGCAGACTGGCGGATCCTTGCTGACTGGCGGATCCTGGCTGAATGGCGGATCTAACTGATCCTGGCAGACTGGCAGATCCTGGCAGACTGGCGGCACTGGTGGCGCTGGGCAGAATGGGGGCACTGGCGGCGCTGGGCAGACTGACAGCTCTGGATGCTTCATGCAGGCTGACAGCTCTGGCTGCGCTGAACAGAGGAGTACTGGTGCCTCTGGAATGAGGGCTCTGGCGCCTCTGGCATGAGGGGACGGTAGCTCTGACAGCGCCGGACAGGCGGGAAGCTCCGGCAGCGGCGCCGGACAGGCGGGACGCTCCGGCAGCGGCGCGGACAGGCGGGACGCTCCGGCAGCGGCGCCGGACAGGCGGGACGCTCCGGCAGCGGCGCTACAGGCGGGATGCTCCGGCAGCGAGCCGGACAGGCGGGAGGCTCCGCAGCGGCGCCGGACAGGCGGGGACGCTCCGGCAGCGGCGCCGGACAGGCGGGACACATTGTAGGCCCCGTGGTGCTGGCACTGGTGGTAATGAACCGAGGGACACGCCTGGTGCGGGAGCTGCTACCGGAGGGCTGGGGTGTGGAGGTGGTACTGGATAGACCGGACCGCGCACTGGAGCTCTTGAGCACCGAGCCTGCCCAACCTTACCTGGCTCGATGCCCACTTAGCCCGGCCGATACGAGGAGCTGGAATATACCGCACCGGGCTATGCACCCGCACTGGGGACACCGTGCGCACCACTGCATAACAAGGTGCCTGCCCGGTCTCTCTAGCCCCCCGGTAACCACAGGAAGTTAGCGTAGGTCTCCTACCTAGCGTAGCCCTACTCCCTGTGAGCCCCCAATAAATTTTTGGGGCTGATTCTCAGGCTTCCTTGCCAACCGTGTTCCCTCATATCGCCGGCTCCTCTCTCCGGCTGCCTCTGCTCTCCTCGCTGCCTCCACCTGTTCCCATGGAAGGCGATCCCTTCCCGCAAGGATCTCCTCCCATGTGTAGCAACCCTTGCCATCCAATATCTCGTCCCATGTCCAATCCTCATTGCGCCGCTGTTGCTCCCTTTGTTGCTTCTCCTGTGGCTCCTGCCTGTTGACACGCTGCTTGGTCCTGTGGTGGGTGAATCTGTAGAGTTTTCCTCCTCTTCTTCCGAAGAGGAGGAGGCGAAACGATCAGAGGACCAATATGCGGCGTGGTAAGTGTCCATGGTTGTTTATTTAAAAACATGAACTGAACACTCAATGAATACAAAACAATAAACGTGAACAAAACCGAAACAGTACCGTGTGGCGAACAAACACAGACACGGAAACAATCACCCACAAACACACAGTGAAACCCAGGCTACCTAAGTATGATTCTCAATCAGAGACAACTAATGACACCTGCCTCTGATTGAGAACCATACTAGGCCGAAACATAGAAATTCCCAAAACCTAGAAAAACAAACATAGACAACCCACCCAACTCACGCCCTGACCATACTAAATAAATACAAAACAAAGGAAATTAAGGTCAGAACGTGACACATAAGGGAGACTAGACATCTATCACCCCACCCCACCCCACTACCACTATCATATTAGAGCCATAAACGAGACTAGACATCTACCACTATCATATTAGAGCCATCAGGGAGACTAGATATCTACCACCCCACTACCACTATCATATTAGAGCCATAAGGGAGACTAGACATCTACCACCACACTACCAATATCAGATTAGAGCCATAAATGAGACTAGACATCTACCACCCCACTACCACTATCAGATTAGAGCCACAAGGGAGCCTAGACATCTACCACCCACTACAACTATCAGATTAGAGCCATACGGGAGACTAGACATCTACCACCCCACTATCCCTTTCAGATTAGAGCCATAAAGGAGACTAGACATCGATCACCCCGCTATCAGATTAGAGCCATAAACGAGACTAGACATCTACCACTATCAGATTAGAGCCATAAGGGAGACTAGACATCTATCACCCCACCCCACCCCACTACCACTATCATATTAGAGCCATAAGGGAGACTAGACATCTACCACCCCACTACCAATATCAGATTAGAGCCATAAATGAGACTAGACATCTACCACCCTACTATCACTTTCACATTAGAGCCATAAAGGAGACTAGATATTTACCATTATCAGATCACAGCCATAAAGGAGACTAGACATCTATCACCCCACTATCAGATTAGAGCCATAAAGGAGACTAGACATCGACCACCCCGCAATCAGATTAGAGCCATAAATGAGACTAGACATCTACCACTATCAGATTAGAGCCATAAGGGAGACTAGACATCTACCACCCCACTACCAATATCAGACTAGAGCCATAAATGAGACTAGACATCTACCACCCTACTATCACTTTCGCATTAGAGCCATAAAGGAGACTAGATATTTACCACTATCAGATCACAGCCATAAAGGAGACTAGACATCTATCACCCCACTATCAGATTAGAGCCATAAAGGAGACTAGACATCGACCACCCCGCAATCAGATTAGAGCCATACATGAGACTAGACATCTACCACTATCAGATTAGAGCCATAAGGGAGACTAGACATCTAACACCCCACTACCACTATCATATTAGAGCCATAAGGGAGACTAGACATCTAACACCCCACTACCACTATCATATTAGAGCCATAAGGGAGACTAGACATCTACCACCCCACTACCCCTATCAGATTAGAGCCATAAATGAGACTAGACATCTATCACCCCACTACCACTATCAGATTAGAGCCATAAGGGAGCCTAGACATCTACCACCCCACTACAACTATCAGATTAGAGCCATACGGGAGACTAGACATCTACCACCCCACTATCCCTTTCAGATTAGAGCCATAAACGAGACTAGACATCTACCACTATCAGATTAGAGCCATAAGGGAGACTATACATCTATCACCCCACCCCACCCCACTACCACTATCATATTAGAGCAATAAATGAGACTAGACATCTACCACTATCATATTAGAGCCATAAGGGAGACTAGACATCTACCACCCCACTACCAATATCAGACTAGAGCCATAAATGAGACTAGACATCTACCACCCTACTATCACTTTCACATTAGAGCCATAAAGGAGACTAGATATTTACCACTATCAGATCACAGCCATAAAGGAGACTAGACATCTATCACCCCACTATCAGATTAGAGCCATAAAGGAGACTAGACATCGACCACCCCGCAATCAGATTAGAGCCATACATGAGACTAGACATCTACCACTATCAGATTAGAGCCATAAGGGAGACTAGACATCTACACCCCACTACCACTATCATATTAGAGCCATAAGGGAGACTAGACATCTAACACCCCACTACCACTATCATATTAGAGCCATAAGGGAGACTAGACATCTACCACCCCACTACCACTATCAGATTAGAGCCATAAATGAGACTAGACATCTATCACCCCACTACCACTATCAGATTAGAGCCATAAGGGAGCCTAGACATCTACCAACCCACTACAACTATCAGATTAGAGCCATACGGGAGACTAGACATCTACCACCCCACTATCCCTTTCAGATTAGAGCCATAAAGGAGACTAGACATCTACCACTATCAGATTAGAGCCATAAACGAGACTAGACATCTATCACTATATCAGATTAGAGCCATAAAGGAGACTAGACATTGACCACTATCAGATTAGAGCCATAAAGGAGACTAGACATCTATCACCCCACTACCACTATCAGATTAGAGCCATAGGGGAGCCTAGACATCTACCACCCCACTACAACTATCAGATTAGAGCCATAAGGGAGACTAGAGATCTACCACCCCACTATCACTTTCAGATTAGAGCCATAAAGGAGACTAGACATTGACCACTATCAGATTAGAGCCATAAATGAGACTAGACATCTACCACCCCACTACCACTATCATATTAGAGCCATAAGGGAGACTAGACATCTACCACCCCACTATCACTTTCACATTAGAGCCATAAAGGAGACTAGATATTTACCACTATCAGATCACAGCCATAAAGGAGACTAGACATCTATCACCCCACTATCAGATTAGAGCCATAAAGGAGACTAGACATCTACCACCCCACTACCACTATCAGATTAGAGCCATAAGGGAGACTAGACATCTACCACCCCAAAACCACTATCAGATTAGAGCCATAAATGAGACTAGACATTGACCACTATCAGATTAGAGCCATAAAGGAGACTAGACATCTACCACCCCACTACCACTATCATATTAGAGCCATAAGGAGACTAGACATCTACCACCCCACTACCACTATCAGATTAGAGCCATAAATGAGACTAGACATCTACCACCCCACTATCACTTTCACATTAGAGCCATAAAGGAGACTAGACATTTACCACTATCAGATCACAGCCATAAAGGAGACTAGACATCTATCACCCCACTATCAGATTAGAGCCATAAAGGAGACTAGACATCTACCACCCCACTACCACTATCATATTAGAGCCATAAGGGAGACTAGACATCTACCACCCCAATACCACTATCAGATTAGAGCCATAAATGAGACTAGACATCTACCACCCCACTATCACTTTCACATTAGAGCCATAAAGGAGACTAGATATTTACCACTATCAGATCACAGCCATAAAGGAGACTAGACATCTATCACCCCACTATCAGATTAGAGCCATAAAGGAGACTAGACATCGACCACCCACGGTCAGATTAGAGCCATACATGAGACTAGACATCTACCACTATCAGATTAGAGCCATAAGGGAGACTAGACATCTAACACCCCACTACCACTATCATATTAGAGCCATAAGGGAGACTAGACATCTAACACCCCACTACCACTATCATATTAGAGCCATAAGGGAGACTAGACATCTACCACCCCACTACCACTATCAGATTAGAGCCATAAATGAGACTAGACATCTATCACCCCACTACCACTATCAGATTAGAGCCATAAGGGAGCCTAGACATCTACCACCCCACTACAACTATCAGATTAGAGCCATACGGGAGACTAGACATCTACCACCCCACTATCCCTTTCAGATTAGAGCCATAAACGAGACTAGACATCTACCACTATCAGATTAGAGCCATAAGGGAGACTATACATCTATCACCCCACCCCACCCCACTACCACTATCATATTAGAGCAATAAATGAGACTAGACATCTACCACTATCATATTAGAGCCATAAGGGAGACTAGACATCTACCACCCCACTACCAATATCAGACTAGAGCCATAAATGAGACTAGACATCTACCACCCTACTATCACTTTCACATTAGAGCCATAAAGGAGACTAGATATTTACCACTATCAGATCACAGCCATAAAGGAGACTAGACATCTATCACCCCACTATCAGATTAGAGCCATAAAGGAGACTAGACATCGACCACCCCGCAATCAGATTAGAGCCATACATGAGACTAGACATCTACCACTATCAGATTAGAGCCATAAGGGAGACTAGACATCTACACCCCACTACCACTATCATATTAGAGCCATAAGGGAGACTAGACATCTAACACCCCACTACCACTATCATATTAGAGCCATAAGGGAGACTAGACATCTACCACCCCACTACCACTATCAGATTAGAGCCATAAATGAGACTAGACATCTATCACCCCACTACCACTATCAGATTAGAGCCATAAGGGAGCCTAGACATCTACCAACCCACTACAACTATCAGATTAGAGCCATACGGGAGACTAGACATCTACCACCCCACTATCCCTTTCAGATTAGAGCCATAAAGGAGACTAGACATCGACTACCCGCTATCAGATTAGAGCCATAAACGAGACTAGACATCTATCACTATATCAGATTAGAGCCATAAAGGAGACTAGACATCGACCACCCCGCAATCAGATTAGAGCCATAAATGAGACTAGACATCTACCACTATCAGATTAGAGCCATAAGGGAGACTAGACATCTACCACCCCACTACCAATATCAGACTAGAGCCATAAATGAGACTAGACATCTACCACCCTACTATCACTTTCGCATTAGAGCCATAAAGGAGACTAGATATTTACCACTATCAGATCACAGCCATAAAGGAGACTAGACATCTATCACCCCACTATCAGATTAGAGCCATAAAGGAGACTAGACATCGACCACCCCGCAATCAGATTAGAGCCATACATGAGACTAGACATCTACCACTATCAGATTAGAGCCATAAGGGAGACTAGACATCTAACACCCCACTACCACTATCATATTAGAGCCATAAGGGAGACTAGACATCTAACACCCCACTACCACTATCATATTAGAGCCATAAGGGAGACTAGACATCTACCACCCCACTACCCCTATCAGATTAGAGCCATAAATGAGACTAGACATCTAACACCCCACTACCACTATCATATTAGAGCCATAAGGGAGACTAGACATCTACCACCCCACTACAACTATCAGATTAGAGCCATACGGGAGACTAGACATCTACCACCCCACTATCCCTTTCAGATTAGAGCCATAAACGAGACTAGACATCTACCACTATCAGATTAGAGCCATAAGGAGACTAGACATCTATCACACCCCACCCCACTACCACTATCATATTAGAGCAATAAATGAGACTAGACATCTACCACTATCATATTAGAGCCATAAGGGAGACTAGACATCTACCACCCCACTACCAATATCAGACTAGAGCCATAAATGAGACTAGACATCTACCACCCTACTATCACTTTCACATTAGAGCCATAAAGGAGACTAGATATTTACCACTATCAGATCACAGCCATAAAGGAGACTAGACATCTATCACCCCACTATCAGATTAGAGCCATAAAGGAGACTAGACATCGACCACCCCGCAATCAGATTAGAGCCATACATGAGACTAGACATCTACCACTATCAGATTAGAGCCATAAGGGAGACTAGACATCTACCACCCCACTATCACTTTCACATTAGAGCCATAAAGGAGACTAGATATTTACCACTATCAGATCACAGCCATAAAGGAGACTAGACATCTATCACCCCACTATCAGATTAGAGCCATAAAGGAGACTAGACATCTACCACCCCACTACCACTATCATATTAGAGCCATAAGGGAGACTAGACATCTACCACCCCAATACCACTATCAGATTAGAGCCATAAATGAGACTAGACATCTACCACCCCACTATCACTTTCACATTAGAGCCATAAAGGAGACTAGATATTTACCACTATCAGATCACAGCCATAAAGGAGACTAGACATCTATCACCCCACTATCAGATTAGAGCCATAAAGGAGACTAGACATCGACCACCCCGCAATCAGATTAGAGCCATACATGAGACTAGACATCTACCACTATCAGATTAGAGCCATAAGGGAGACTAGACATCTAACACCCCACTACCACTATCATATTAGAGCCATAAGGGAGACTAGACATCTAACACCCCACTACCACTATCATATTAGAGCCATAAGGGAGACTAGACATCTACCACCCCACTACCACTATCAGATTAGAGCCATAAATGAGACTAGACATCTATCACCCCACTACCACTATCAGATTAGAGCCATAAAGGAGCCTAGACATCTACCACCCCACTACAACTATCAGATTAGAGCCATAAGGGAGACTAGACATCTACCACCCCACTATCCCTTTCAGATTAGAGCCATAAACGAGACTAGACATCTACCACTATCAGATTAGAGCCATAAGGGAGACTAGACATCTATCACCCCACCCCACCCCACTACCACTATCATATTAGAGCCATAAACGAGACTAGACATCTACCACTATCATATTAGAGCCATAAGGGAGACTAGACATCTACCACCCCACTACCAATATCAGATTAGAGCCATAAATGAGACTAGACATCTACCACCCCACTATCACTTTCAGATTAGAGCCATAAAGGAGACTAGACATTTACCACTATCAGTCACAGCCATAAAGGAGACTAGACATCTACACCCCACTATCAGATTAGAGCCATAAAGGAGACTAGACATCTACCACCCCACAATCAGATTAGAGCCATACATGAGACTAGACATCTACCACTATCAGATTAGAGCCATAAGGAGACTAGACATCTACACCCCACTACCACTATCATATTAGAGCCATAAGGGAGACTAGACATCTAACACCCCACTACCACTATCATATTAGAGCCATAAGGGAGACTAGACATCTACCACCCCACTACCACTATCAGATTAGAGCCATAAATGAGACTAGACATCTATCACCCCACTACCACTATCAGATTAGAGCCATAAGGGAGCCTAGACATCTACCACCCCACTACAACTATCAGATTAGAGCCATAAGGGAGACTAGACATCTACCACCCCACTATCCCTTTCAGATTAGAGCCATAAAGGACACTAGACATTTACCACTATCAGATTAGAGCCATAAACGAGACTAGACATCTACCACTATCAGATTAGAGCCATAAAGGAGACTAGAAATCTACCACCCCCACTCAGATTAGAGCCATAAATGAGACTAGACATCTACCACTATCAGATTAGAGCCATAAGGAGACTAGACATCTACCACCCCACTACCAATATCAGATTAGAGCCATAAATGAGACTAGACATCTACCACCCTACTATCACTTTCAGATTAGAGCCATAAAGGAGACTAGACATTTACCACTATCAGATCACAGCCATAAAGGAGACTAGACATCTATCCCCACTATCAGATTAGAGCCATAAAGGAGACTAGACATCGACCACCCCGCAATCAGATTAGAGCCATACATGAGACTAGACATCTACCACTATCAGATTAGAGCCATAAGGGAGACTAGACATCTAACACCCCACTACCACTATCATATTAGAGCCATAAGGGAGACTAGACATCTAACACCCCACTACCACTATCATATTAGAGCCATAAGGGAGACTAGACATCTACCACCCCACTACCACTATCAGATTAGAGCCATAAATGAGACTAGACATCTATCACCCCACTACCACTATCAGATTAGAGCCATAAGGGAGCCTAGACATCTACCACCCCACTACAACTATCAGATTAGAGCCATAAGGGAGACTAGACATCTACCACCCCACTATCCCTTTCAGATTAGAGCCATAAACGAGACTAGACATCTACCACTATCAGATTAGAGCCATAAGGGAGACTAGACATCTACCACCCCACTACCACTATCATATTAGAGCCATAAAGGAGACTAGACATCTACCACTATCATATTAGAGCCATAAGGAGACTAGACATCTACCACCCCACTACCACTATCAGATTAGAGCCATAAAGGAGACTAGACATCTACCACCCCACTATCACTTTCAGATTAGAGCCATAAAGGAGACTAGACATTTACCACTATCAGATTAGAGCCATAAAGGAGACTAGACATCTATCACCCCACTATCAGATTAGAGCCATAAAGGAGACTAGACATCTACCACCCCAATCAGATTAGAGCCATAAATGAGACTAGACATCTACCACTATCAGATTAGAGCCATAAGGAGACTAGACATCTACACCCCACTACCACTATCATATTAGAGCCATAAGGAGACTAGACATCTACCACCCCACTACCACTATCATATTAGAGCCATAAGGGAGACTAGACATCTACCACCCCACTACCACTATCAGATTAGAGCCATAAATGAGACTAGACATCTATCACCCCACTACCACTATCAGATTAGAGCCATAAGGGAGCCTAGACATCTACCACCCCACTACAACTATCAGATTAGAGCCATAAAGAGACTAGACATCTACCACCCCACTATCCCTTTCAGATTAGAGCCATAAAGGAGACTAGACATCGACTACCCGCTATCAGATTAGAGCCATAAACGAGACTAGACATCTATCACTATATCAGATTAGAGCCATAAAGGAGACTAGACATTGACCACTATCAGATTAGAGCCATAAAGGAGACTAGACATCTACCACCCCACTACCACTATCAGATTAGAGCCATAAGGGAGACTAGACATCTACCACCCCACTACAACTATCAGATTAGAGCCATAAGGGAGACTAGAGATCTACCACCCCACTATCACTTTCAGATTAGAGCCATAAAGGAGACTAGACATTGACCACTATCAGATTAGAGCCATAAATGAGACTAGACATCTACCACCCCACTACCACTATCATATTAGAGCCATAAGGGAGACTAGACATCTACCACCCCACTACCACTATCAGATTAGAGCCATAAATGAGACTAGACATCTACCACCCCACTATCACTTTCACATTAGAGCCATAAAGGAGACTAGATATTTACCACTATCAGATCACAGCCATAAAGGAGACTAGACATCTATCACCCCACTATCAGATTAGAGCCATAAAGGAGACTAGACATCTACCACCCCACTACCACTATCAGATTAGAGCCATAAGGGAGACTAGACATCTACCACCCCAATACCACTATCAGATTAGAGCCATAAATGAGACTAGACATCTACCACCCCACTATCACTTTCACATTAGAGCCATAAAGGAGACTAGACATTTACCACTATCAGATCACAGCCATAAAGGAGACTAGACATCTATCACCCCACTATCAGATTAGAGCCATAAAGGAGACTAGACATCGACCACCCCGCGATCAGATTAGAGCCATAAATGAGACTAGACATCTACCACTATCAGATTAGAGCCATAAGGGAGACTAGACATCTACCACCCCACTACCACTATCATATTAGAGCCATAAGGGAGACTAGACATCTAACACCCCACTACCACTATCATATTAGAGCCATAAGGGAGACTAGACATCTACCACCCCACTACCACTATCAGATTAGAGCCATAAATGAGACTAGACATCTATCACCCCACTACCACTATCAGATTAGAGCCATAAGGGAGCCTAGACATCTACCACCCCACTACAACTATCAGATTAGAGCCATAAAGGAGACTAGACATCTACCACCCCACTATCCCTTTCAGATTAGAGCCATAAACGAGACTAGACATCTACCACTATCAGATTAGAGCCATAAGGGAGACTAGACATCTATCACCCCACCCCACCCCACTACCACTATCATATTAGAGCCATAAACGAGACTAGACATCTACCACTATCATATTAGAGCCATAAGGGAGACTAGACATCTACCACCCCACTACCAATATCAGATTAGAGCCATAAATGAGACTAGACATCTACCACCCCACTATCACTTTCACATTAGAGCCATAAAGGAGACTAGATATTTACCACTATCAGATTAGAGCCATAAAGGAGACTAGACATCTACACCCCACTATCAGATTAGAGCCATAAAGGAGACTAGACATCTACCACCCCAATCAGATTAGAGCCATAATGAGACTAGACATCTACCACTATCAGATTAGAGCCATAAGGAGACTAGACATCTACACCCCACTACCACTATCATATTAGAGCCATAAAGGAGACTAGACATCTAACACCCCACTACCACTATCATATTAGAGCCATAAGGGAGACTAGACATCTACCACCCCACTACCACTATCAGATTAGAGCCATAAATGAGACTAGACATCTATCACCCCACTACCACTATCAGATTAGAGCCATAAGGGAGCCTAGACATCTACCACCCCACTACAACTATCAGATTAGAGCCATACGGGAGACTAGACATCTACCACCCCACTATCCCTTTCAGATTAGAGCCATAAAGGAGACTAGACATCTACCCGCTACAGATTAGAGCCATAAACAGACTAGACATCTATCACTATATCAGATTAGAGCCATAAAGGAGACTAGACATTACCACTATCAGATTAGAGCCATAAAGGAGACTAGACATCTATCACCCCACTACCAATATCAGATTAGAGCCATAAAGGAGACTAGACATCTACCACCCCACTACAACTATCAGATTAGAGCCATAAGGGAGACTAGAGATCTACCACCCCACTATCACTTTCAGATTAGAGCCATAAAGGAGACTAGACATTGACCACTATCAGATTAGAGCCATAAAGGAGACTAGACATCTACCACCCCACTACCACTATCATATTAGAGCCATAAGGGAGACTAGACATCTACCACCCCACTATCAGATTAGAGCCATAAAGGAGACTAGATATTTACCACTATCAGATCACAGCCATAAAGGAGACTAGACATCTACACCCCACTATCAGATTAGAGCCATAAAGGAGACTAGACATCTACCACCCCACTACCACTATCAGATTAGAGCCATAAGGGAGACTAGACATCTACCACCCCAAAACCACTATCAGATTAGAGCCATAAATGAGACTAGACATTGACCACTATCAGATTAGAGCCATAAAGGAGACTAGACATCTACCACCCCACTACCACTATCATATTAGAGCCATAAAGGAGACTAGACATCTACCACCCCACTACCACTATCAGATTAGAGCCATAAATGAGACTAGACATCTACCACCCCACTATCACTTTCAGATTAGAGCCATAAAGGAGACTAGACATTTACCACTATCAGATTAGAGCCATAAAGGAGACTAGACATCTATCACCCCACTATCAGATTAGAGCCATAAAGGAGACTAGACATCTACCACCCCACTACCACTATCATATTAGAGCCATAAAGGAGACTAGACATCTACCACCCCACTACCACTATCAGATTAGAGCCATAAAGGAGCCTAGACATCTACCACCCCACTATCACTTTCAGATTAGAGCCATAAAGGAGACTAGACATTTACCACTATCAGATTACAGCCATAAAGGAGACTAGACATCTACAACCCCACTATCAGATTAGAGCCATAAAGGAGACTAGACATCTACACCCCACTACCACTATCAGATTAGAGCCATAAATGAGACTAGACATCTACCACCCCACTACCACTATCAGATTAGAGCCATAAAGGAGACTAGACATCTACCACCCCAAAACCACTATCAGATTAGAGCCATAAATGAGACTAGACATCTACCACCCCACTATCACTTTCAGATTAGAGCCATAAAGGAGACTAGACATTTACCACTATCAGATCACAGCCATAAAGGAGACTAGACATCTATCACCCCACTTTCAGATTAGAGCCATAAAGGAGACTAGACATTGACCACTATCAGATTAGAGCCATAAAGGAGACTAGACATCTACCACCCCACTACCACTATCAGATTAGAGCCATAAAGGAGACTAGACATCTACCACCCCAATACCACTATCAGATTAGAGCCATAAATGAGACTAGACATCTACCACCCCACTATCACTTTCACATTAGAGCCATAAAGGAGACTAGATATTTACCACTATCAGATCACAGCCATAAAGGAGACTAGACATCTATCACCCCACTATCAGATTAGAGCCATAAATGAGACTAGACATCTATCACTATATCAGATTAGAGCCATAAAGGAGACTAGACATTGACCACTATCAGATTAGAGCCATAAAGGAGACTAGACATCTATCACCCCACTACCACTATCAGATTAGAGCCATAAAGACTAGACATCTACACCCCACTACACTATCAGATTAGAGCCATAAGGAGACTAGACATCTACCACCCCACTATCACTTTCAGATTAGAGCCATAAAGGAGACTAGACATTGACCACTATCAGATTAGAGCCATAAATGAGACTAGACATCTACCACCCCACTACCACTATCATATTAGAGCCATAAGGGAGACTAGACATCTACCACCCCACTATCACTTTCACATTAGAGCCATAAAGGAGACTAGACATTTACCACTATCAGATTAGAGCCATAAAGGAGACTAGACATCTACCACCCCACTACCACTATCAGATTAGAGCCATAAGGAGACTAGACATCTACCACCCCACTACCACTATCAGATTAGAGCCATAAAGGAGACTAGACATCTACCACTATCAGATTAGAGCCATAAAGGAGACTAGACATCTACCACCCCACTACCACTATCAGATTAGAGCCATAAAGGAGACTAGACATCTAATCAGATTAGAGCCATAAATGAGACTAGACATCTACCACTATCAGATTAGAGCCATAAGGAGACTAGACATCTAGACCCCACTACCACTATCATATTAGAGCCATAAGGAGACTAGACATCTACCACCCCACTACCACTATCAGATTAGAGCCATAAATGAGACTAGACATCTACCACCCCACTACCACTATCAGATTAGAGCCATAAGGAGACTAGACATCTACCACCCCACTACAACTATCAGATTAGAGCCATAAAGGAGACTAGACATCTACCACCCCACTATCCCTTCAGATTAGAGCCATAAACGAGACTAGACATCTACCACTATCAGATTAGAGCCATAAAGGAGACTAGACATCTACCACCCCACTACCACTATCAGATTAGAGCCATAAATGAGACTAGACATCTACCACTATCATATTAGAGCCATAAGGAGACTAGACATCTACCACCCCACTACCACTATCAGATTAGAGCCATAAATGAGACTAGACATCTACCACCCCACTATCACTTTCAGATTAGAGCCATAAAGGAGACTAGACATTTACCACTATCACACAGCCATAAAGGAGACTAGACATCTATCACCCCACTATCAGATTAGAGCCATAAAGGAGACTAGACATCTACCACCCCTACCACTCAGATTAGAGCCATACATGAGACTAGACATCTACCACTATCAGATTAGAGCCATAAAGGAGACTAGACATCTAACACCCCACTACCACTATCATATTAGAGCCATAAATGAGACTAGACATCTATACTACCACTATCATATTAGAGCCATAAGGGAGACTAGACATCTACCACCCCACTACCACTATCAGATTAGAGCCATAAATGAGACTAGACATCTATCACCCCACTACCACTATCAGATTAGAGCCATAAGGGAGCCTAGACATCTACCACCCCACTACAACTATCAGATTAGAGCCATAAAGGAGACTAGACATCTACCACCCCACTATCACTGTCAGATTAGAGCCATAAAGGAGACTAGACATTTACCACTATCAGATTAGAGCCATAAAGGAGACTAGACATCTACCACCCCACTACAGATTAGAGCCATAAAGGAGACTAGACATCTACCACTATCAGATTAGAGCCATAAAGGAGACTAGACATCTACCACCCCACTACCACTATCAGATTAGAGCCATAAGGGAGACTAGACATCTACCACCCCACTACCACTATCAGATTAGAGCCATAAAGGAGACTAGACATCTACCACCCCACTACCACTATCAGATTAGAGCCATAAAGGAGACTAGACATCTACCACTATCAGATTAGAGCCATAAAGGAGACTAGACATCTACCACCCCACTACCACTATCAGATTAGAGCCATAAAGGAGACTAGACATCTACCACCCCACTATCAGATTAGAGCCATAAAGAGACTAGACATCTACCCCCTACTATCAGATTAGAGCCATAAAGGAGACTAGACATTTACCACTATCAGATTAGAGCCCACATTTACCACCCCACTACCACTATCAGATTAGAGCCATAAAGGAGACTAGACATCTATCACCACTATCAGATTAGAGCCATAAAGGAGACTAGACATCTACCACCCCACTACCACTATCAGATTAGAGCCATAAAGGAGACTAGACATCTACCACCCCACTACCACTATCAGATTAGAGCCATAAATGAGACTAGACATCTATCACCCCACTACCACTATCAGATTAGAGCCATAAAGGAGACTACATCTACCACTATCAGATTAGAGCCATAAGGAGACTAGACATCTACCACCCCACTACCACTATCAGATTAGAGCCATAAAGGAGACTAGACATCTACCACCCCACTATCACTTTCATTAGAGCCATAAAGGAGACTAGACATTTACCACTATCAGATTACCATAAAGGAGACTAGACATCTACACCCCACTATCAGATTAGAGCCATAAAGGAGACTAGACATCTACCACCCCACTACCACTATCAGATTATAGCCATAAAGGAGACTAGACATCTATCACCCCACTTTCAGATTAGAGCCATAAAGGAGACTAGACATTACCACTATCAGATTAGAGCCATAAAGGAGACTAGACATCTACCACCCACTACCACTATCAGATTAGAGCCATAAATGAGACTAGACATCTACCACCCCACTACACTATCAGATTAGAGCCATAAAGGAGACTAGACATCTACCACTATCCACAGCCATAAAGGAGACTAGACATCTATCACCCCACTATCAGATTAGAGCCATAAAGGAGACTAGACATCTAGACACCCCGCGATCAGATTAGAGCCATAAATGAGACTAGACATCTATCACTACAGATTAGAGCCATAAAGGAGACTAGACATACCACTATCAGATTAGAGCCATAAAGGAGACTAGACATCTATCACCCCACTACCACTATCAGATTAGAGCCATAGGGGAGCCTAGACATCTACCACCCCACTACAACTATCAGATTAGAGCCATAAGGGAGACTAGAGATCTACCACCCCACTATCACTTTCAGATTAGAGCCATAAAGGAGACTAGACATTGACCACTATCAGATTAGAGCCATAAATGAGACTAGACATCTACCACCCCACTACCACTATCATATTAGAGCCATAAGGGAGACTAGACATCTACCACCCCACTATCACTTTCACATTAGAGCCATAAAGGAGACTAGATATTTACCACTATCAGATCACAGCCATAAAGGAGACTAGACATCTACCACCCCACTACCACTATCAGATTAGAGCCATAAGGGAGACTAGACATCTACCACCCCAAAACCACTATCAGATTAGAGCCATAAATGAGACTAGACATTGACCACTATCAGATTAGAGCCATAAAGGAGACTAGACATCTACCACCCCACTACCACTATCATATTAGAGCCATAAAGGAGACTAGACATCGACCACCCCGCAATCAGATTAGAGCCATAAATGAGACTAGACATCTACCACTATCAGATTAGAGCCATAAGGGAGACTAGACATCTACCACCCCACTACCACTATCAGATTAGAGCCATAAATGAGACTAGACATCTACCACCCCACTACCACTATCAGATTAGAGCCATAAGGGAGACTAGACATCTACCACCCCACTACAACTATCAGATTAGAGCCATAAAGGAGACTAGACATCTACCACCCCACTATCCCTTCAGATTAGAGCCATAAACGAGACTAGACATCTACCACTATCAGATTAGAGCCATAAGGAGACTAGACATCTATCACCCCACCCCACCCCACCCACTACCACTATCAGATTAGAGCCATAAATGAGACTAGACATCTACCACTATCACTATTAGAGCCATAAAGGAGACTAGACATCTACCACCCCACTACCAATATCAGACTAGAGCCATAAATGAGACTAGACATCTACCACCCTACTATCACTTTCACATTAGAGCCATAAAGGAGACTAGACACTATCAGATCACCCATAAAGGAGACTAGACATCTATCACCCCACTATCAGATTAGAGCCATAAAGGAGACTAGACATCTACCACCCCACAATTTAGAGCCATAAAGGAGACTAGACATCTACCACTATCAGATTAGAGCCATAAGGGAGACTAGACATCTACCACCCCACTACCACTATCAGATTAGAGCCATAAGGAGACTAGACATCTAACACCCCACTACCACTATCATATTAGAGCCATAAACGAGACTAGACATCTACCACCCCACTAACACTATCAGATTAGAGCCATAAATGAGACTAGACATCGATCACCCCGCTATCAGATTAGAGCCATAAACGAGACTAGACATCTACCACTATCAGATTAGAGCCATAAGGGAGACTAGACATCTATCACCCCACCCCACTACCACTATCATATTAGAGCCATAAATGAGACTAGACATCTACCACTATCATATTAGAGCCATAAGGGAGACTAGACATCTACCACCCCACTACCAATATCAGACTAGAGCCATAAATGAGACTAGACATCTACCACTATCAGATTAGAGCCATACGGGAGACTAGACATCTACCACCCCACTATCCCTTTCAGATTAGAGCCATAAAGGAGACTAGACATCGACTACCCGCTATCAGATTAGAGCCATAAACGAGACTAGACATATATCACTATATCAGATTAGAGCCATAAAGGAGACTAGACATTGACCACTATCAGATTAGAGCCATAAAGGAGACTAGACATCTATCACCCCACTACCACTATCAGATTAGAGCCATAAGGGAGCCTAGACATCTACCACCCCACTACAACTATCAGATTAGAGCCATAAGGGAGACTAGAGATCTACCACCCCACTATCACTTTCAGATTAGAGCCATAAAGGAGACTAGACATTGACCACTATCAGATTAGAGCCATAAATGAGACTAGACATCTACCACCCCACTACCACTATCAGATTAGAGCCATAAAGGAGACTAGACATCTACCACCCCACTATCACTTTCACATTAGAGCCATAAAGGAGACTAGACATTTACCACTATCAGATCACAGCCATAAAGGAGACTAGACATCTATCACCCCACTATCAGATTAGAGCCATAAAGGAGACTAGACATCTACCACCCCACTACCACTATCAGATTAGAGCCATAAATGAGACTAGACATCTACCACTATCAGATTAGAGCCATAAAGGAGACTAGACATCTAACACCCCACTACCACTATCATATTAGAGCCATAAGGGAGACTAGACATCTACCACCCCACTACCACTATCAGATTAGAGCCATAAGGAGACTAGACATCTACCACCCCACTACCACTATCAGATTAGAGCCATAAATGAGACTAGACATCTACCACCCCACTACAACTATCAGATTAGAGCCATACGGGAGACTAGACATCTACCACCCCACTATCCCTTTCAGATTAGAGCCATAAAGGAGACTAGACATCGACCACCCCGCTATCAGATTAGAGCCATAAAGGAGACTAGACATCTACCACCCCACTACCACTATCAGATTAGAGCCATAAAGGAGACTAGACATCTACCACCCCACTACCACTATCAGATTAGAGCCATAAAGGAGACTAGACATCTACCACCCCACTACCACTATCAGATTAGAGCCATAAGGGAGACTAGACATCTACCACCCCACTACAACTATCAGATTAGAGCCATACGGGAGACTAGACATCTACCACCCCACTATCCCTTTCAGATTAGAGCCATAAAGGAGACTAGACATCGACCACCCAGCTATCAGATTAGAGCCATAAAGGAGACTAGACATCTATCACTATATCAGATTAGAGCCATAAAGGAGACTAGACATTTACCACCACTATCAGATTAGAGCCATAAAGGAGACTAGACATCTATCACCCCACTACCACTATCAGATTAGAGCCATAAAGGAGACTAGACATCTACCACCCCACTACAACTATCAGATTAGAGCCATAAGGAGACTAGAGATCTACCACCCCACTATCACTTTCAGATTAGAGCCATAAAGGAGACTAGACATTACCACTATCAGATTAGAGCCATAAAGGAGACTAGACATCTACCACCCCACTACCACTATCAGATTAGAGCCATAAGGGAGACTAGACATCTATCACCCCACTACCACTATCAGATTAGAGCCATAAGGGAGACTAGACATCTACCACCCCACTACAACTATCAGATTAGAGCCATAAGGGAGACTAGACATCTACCACCCCACTATCACTTTCAGATCAGAGCCATAAAGGAGACTAGACATCGACCACCCCACTATCAGATTAGAGCCATAAACGAGACTAGACATCTATCACTATATCAGATTAGAGCCATAAAGGAGACTAGACATTTACCACTATCAGATTAGAGCCATAAAGGAGACTAGACATCTACCACCCCACTACCACTATCAGATTAGAGCCATAAGGGAGACTAGACATCTACCACCCCACTACAACTATCAGATTAGAGCCATAAGGGAGACTAGACATCTACCACCCCACTATCACTTTCAGATTAGAGCCATAAAGGAGACTAGACATTTACCACTATCAGATTAGAGCCATAAAGGAGACTAGACATCTACCACCCCACTACCACTATCAGATTAGAGCCATAAGGGAGACTAGACATCTACCACCCCACTACCACTATCAGATTAGAGCCATAAAGGAGACTAGACATTTACCACTATCAGATCACAGCCATAAAGGAGACTAGACATCTATCACCCCACTATCAGATTAGAGCCATAAAGGAGACTAGACATCTACCACCCCACTACCACTATCATATTAGAGCCATAAGGGAGACTAGACATCTACCACCCCACTACCACTATCAGATTAGAGCCATTAATGAGACTAGACATCTACCACCCCACTATCACTTTCAGATTAGAGCCATAAAGGAGACTAGACATTTACCACTATCAGATTAGAGCCATAAAGGAGACTAGACATCTATCACCCCACTATCAGATTAGAGCCATAAAGGAGACTAGACATCTACCACCCCACTACCACTATCAGATTAGAGCCATAAATGAGACTAGACATCTACCACCCCACTACCACTATCAGATTAGAGCCATAAGGGAGACTAGACATCTACCACCCCAATACCACTATCAGATTAGAGCCATAAATGAGACTAGACATCTACCACCCCACTATCACTATCAGATTAGAGCCATAAAGGAGACTAGATATTTACCACTATCAGATCACAGCCATAAAGGAGACTAGACATCTACCCCCCACTATCAGATTAGAGCCATAAAGGAGACTAGACATCTACCACTATCAGATTAGAGCCATAAAGGAGACTAGACATCTACCACCCCACTACCACTATCATATTAGAGCCATAAGGGAGACTAGACATCTACCACCCCACTACCACTATCAGATTAGAGCCATAAATGAGACTAGACATCTACCACCCCACTATCACTTTCAGATTAGAGCCATAAAGGAGACTAGACATCTACCACTTCACAGCCATAAAGGAGACTAGACATCTATCACCCCACTATCAGATTAGAGCCATAAAGGAGACTAGACATCGACCACCCCGCGATCAGATTAGAGCCATAAATGATACTAGACATCTATCACTATATCAGATTAGAGCCATAAAGGAGACTAGACATTGACCACTATCAGATTAGAGCCATAAAGGAGACTAGACATCTATCACCCCACTACCACTATCAGATTAGAGCCATAAAGGAGACTAGACATCTACCACCCCACTACAACTATCAGATTAGAGCCATAAGGAGACTAGACATCTACCACCCCACTACACTATCAGATTAGAGCCATAAAGGAGACTAGACATTGACCACTATCAGATTAGAGCCATAAATGAGACCATCTACCACCCCACTACCACTATCAGATTAGAGCCATAAGGGAGACTAGACATCTACCACCCCACTATCACTTTCAGATTAGAGCCATAAAGGAGACTAGACATTTACCACTATCAGATTAGAGCCATAAAGGAGACTAGACATCTACCACCCCACTACCACTATCAGATTAGAGCCATAAAGGAGACTAGACATCTACCACCCCACTATCAGATTAGAGCCATAAATGAGACTAGACATTGACCACTATCAGATTAGAGCCATAAAGGAGACTAGACATCTACCACCCCACTACCACTATCATATTAGAGCCATAAAGGAGACTAGACATCTACCACCCCCACTATCAGATTAGAGCCATAAATGAGACTAGACATCTAACTATCAGATTAGAGCCATAAGGAGACTAGACATCTACCACCCCACTACCACTATCATATTAGAGCCATAAAGGAGACTAGACATCTACCACCCCACTATCCCTTTCAGATTAGAGCCATAAAGGAGACTAGACATCTACCCCACCCCACTATCAGATTAGAGCCATAAACGAGACTAGACATCTACCACTATACTTAGAGCCATAAAGGAGACTAGACTACCACTATCAGATTAGAGCCATAAAGGAGACTAGACATCTATCACCCCACTACCACTATCAGATTAGAGCCATAAAGGAGACTAGACATCTACCACCCCACTACAACTATCAGATTAGAGCCATAAGGGAGAATAGACATCTACCACCCCACTATCACTTTCAGATTAGAGCCATAAAGGAGACTAGACATCTACCACTATCAGATTAGAGCCATAAAGGAGACTAGACATCTATCACCCCACTATCAGATTAGAGCCATAAATGAGACTAGACATCTATCACCCCACTACAACTATCAGATTAGAGACATAAAGGAGACTAGACATCTACCACCCCACTACAACTATCAGATTAGAGCCATAAAGGAGACTAGACATCTACCACCCCACTATCCCTTTCAGATTAGAGCCATAAAGGAGACTAGACATCGACTACCACTATCAGATTAGAGCCATAAAGGAGACTAGACATCTATCACTATATCAGATTAGAGCCATAAAGGAGACTAGACATTGACCACTATCAGATTAGAGCCATAAAGGAGACTAGACATCTACCACCCCACTACCACTATCAGATTAGAGCCATAAAGGGAGACTAGACATCTACCACCCCACTACCACTATCAGATTAGAGCCATAAGGGAGACTAGACATCTACCACCCCACTACCACTTTCAGATTAGAGCCATAAAGGAGACTAGACATCTACCACTATCAGATTAGAGCCATAAATGAGACTAGACATCTACCACCCCACTACCACTATCATATTAGAGCCATAAGGAGACTAGACATCTACCACCCCACTACCACTATCAGATTAGAGCCATAAAGGAGACTAGACATTTACCACTATCAGATTAGAGCCATAAAGGAGACTAGACATCTATCACCCCACTATCAGATTAGAGCCATAAAGGAGACTAGACATCTACCACCCCACTACCACTATCAGATTAGAGCCATAAAGGAGACTAGACATCTACCACCCCACTACCACTATCAGATTAGAGCCATAAAGGAGACTAGACATCTACCACCCCACTATACTTTCAGATTAGAGCCATAAAGGAGACTAGACATCTACCACCCACTACCACTATCAGATTAGAGCCATAAAGGAGACTAGACATCTATCACCCCACTATCAGATTAGAGCCATAAAGGAGACTAGACATCTACCACTACTACACTACCAGATTAGAGCCATAAATGAGACTAGACATCTATCACCCCACTACCACTATCATATTAGAGCCATAAAGGAGACTAGACATCTACCACCCCACTACCACTATCAGATTAGAGCCATAAAGGAGACTAGACATCTACCACCCCACTACCACTATCAGATTAGAGCCATAAAGAGACTAGACATCTACCACCCCACTACCACTATCAGATTAGAGCCATAAATGAGACTAGACATCTACCACCCCACTACACTATCAGATTAGAGCCATAAAGGAGACTAGACATTTACCACTATCAGATCAGAGCCATAAAGGAGACTAGACATCTATCACCCCACTATCAGATTAGAGCCATAAAGGAGACTAGACATCTACCACCCCAAAACCACTATCAGATTAGAGCCATAAAGGAGACTAGACATCTACCACCCCACTACCACTATCATATTAGAGCCATAAGGGAGACTAGACATCTACCACCCCACTACCACTATCAGATTAGAGCCATAAATGAGACTAGACATCTACCACCCCACTATCACTTTCAGATTAGAGCCATAAAGGAGACTAGACATTTACCACTATCAGATTAGAGCCATAAAGGAGACTAGACATCTACCACCCCACTATCAGATTAGAGACATAAAGGAGACTACATCACTATCAGATTAGAGCCATAAATGAGACTAGACATCTATCACTATATCAGATTAGAGCCATAAAGGAGACTAGACATACCACTATCAGATTAGAGCCATAAAGGAGACTAGACATCTATCACCCCACTACCACTATCAGATTAGAGCCATAAGGGAGCCTAGACATCTACCACCCCACTACAACTATCAGATTAGAGCCATAAGGGAGACTAGAGATCTACCACCCCACTATCACTTTCAGATTAGAGCCATAAAGGAGACTAGACATCTGACCACTATCAGATTAGAGCCATAAATGAGACTAGACATCTACCACCCCACTACCACTATCATATTAGAGCCATAAGGAGACTAGACATCTACCACCCCACTATCACTTTCAGATTAGAGCCATAAAGGAGACTAGACATTTACCACTATCAGATTAGATTAGAGCCATAAAGGAGACTAGACATCTACCACCCCACTACCACTATCAGATTAGAGCCATAAAGGAGACTAGACATCTACCACCCCAAAACTATCAGATTAGAGCCATAAAGGAGACTAGACATCTATCAGATTAGAGCCATAAAGGAGACTAGACATCTACCACCCCACTACCACTATCAGATTAGAGCCATAAAGGAGACTAGACATCTACCCCGCTATCAGATTAGAGCCATAAATGAGACTAGACATCTACCACTATCAGATTAGAGCCATAAAGGAGACTAGACATTTACCACCCCACTACCACTATCAGATTAGAGCCATAAAGGAGACTAGACATCTACCACCCCACTACCACTATCAGATTAGAGCCATAAATGAGACTAGACATCTACCACCCCACTACAACTATCAGATTAGAGCCATAAGGGAGAATAGACATCTACCACCCCACTATCACTTTCAGATTAGAGACATAAAGGAGACTAGACATCTACCACTATCAGATTAGAGCCATAAAGGAGACTAGACATTTACCACCCCACTACCACTATCAGATTAGAGCCATAAAGGAGACTAGACATCTACCACTATCAGATTAGAGCCATAAAGGAGACTAGACATCTACCACCCCACTATAACTATCAGATTAGAGCCATAAGGGAGACTAGACATCTACCACTATCAGATTAGAGCCATAAAGGAGACTAGACATCTATCACCCCACTATCAGATTAGAGCCATAAATGAGACTAGACATACCACCCCCACTATCATATTAGAGCCATAAATGAGACTAGACATCTACCACTATCAGATTAGAGCCATAAGGAGACTAGACATCTACCACCCCACTACCACTATCATATTAGAGCCATAAAGGAGACTAGACATATATCACCCCACTATCAGATTAGAGCCATAAGGGAGACTAGACATCTACCACCCCACTACCACTATCAGATTAGAGCCATAAATGAGACTAGACATCTATCACCCCACTACCACTATCAGATTAGAGCCATAAATGAGACTAGACATCTACCACCCCACTACAACTATCAGATTAGAGCCATAAGTAGAGAATATACATCTACCACCCCACTATCACTTTCAGATTAGAGACATAAAGGAGACTAGACATCTACCACTATCAGATTAGAGCCATAAAGGAGACTAGACATCTACCACCCCACTACCACTATCAGATTAGAGCCATAAGGGAGACTAGACATCTACCACCCCACTACCACTATCAGATTAGAGCCATAAAGAGACTAGACATCTACCACTATCAGATTAGAGCCATACCTAGACATCTACCACCCCACTATCACTTTCAGATTAGAGCCATAAAGGAGACTAGACATCTACCACCCCACTATCAGATTAGAGCCATAAAGGAGACTAGACATATACCTACCAGATTAGAGCCATAAAGGAGACTAGACATCACTATCAGATTAGAGCCATAAAGGAGACTAGACATCTATCACCCCACTACCACTATCAGATTAGAGCCATAAGGGAGACTAGACATCTACCACCCCACTACAACTATCAGATTAGAGCCATAAGGGAGACTAGACATCTACCACCCCACTATCACTTTCAGATTAGAGCCATAAAGGAGACTAGACATTTACCACCCCACTACCACTATCAGATTAGAGCCATAAAGGAGACTAGACATCTACCACCCCACTATCACTTTCAGATTAGAGCCATAAAGGAGACTAGACATTTACCACTATCAGATTAGAGCCATAAAGGAGACTAGACATCTATCACCCCACTATCAGATTAGAGCCATAAACGAGACTAGACATCTACCACTATCAGATTAGAGCCATAAGGGAGACTAGACATCTACCACCCCACTACCACTATCAGATTAGAGCCATAAATGAGACTAGACATCTATCACCCCACTACCACTATCAGATTAGAGCCATAAGGGAGACTAGACATCTACCACCCCACTACCACTATCAGATTAGAGCCATAAAGGAGACTAGACATCTACCACCCCACTATCCCTTTCAGATTAGAGCCATAAAGGAGACTAGACATCTACCACCCCACTATCCCTTTCAGATTAGAGCCATAAACGGGACTAGACATCTATCACTACATCAGATTAGAGCCATAAAGGAGACTAGACATTTACCACTATCAGATTAGAGCCATAAAGGAGACTAGACATCTACCACCCCACTACCACTATCAGATTAGAGCCATAAAGGAGACTAGACATCTACCACCCCACTATCACTATCAGATTAGAGCCATAAAGGAGACTAGACATTTACCACTATCAGATTAGAGCCATAAAGGAGACTAGACATCTATCACTATCAGATTAGAGCCATAAAGGAGACTAGACATCTACCACCCCACTACCACTATCAGATTAGAGCCATAAAAGGAGACTAGACATCTACCACCCCACTACCACTATCAGATTAGAGCCATAAAGGAGACTAGACATCTACCACTATCAGATTAGAGCCATAAAGGAGACTAGACATCTACCACCCCACTACCACTATCATATTAGAGCCATAAGGGAGACTAGACATCTACCTCCCCACTACCACTATCAGATTAGAGCCATAAATGAGACTAGACATCTACCACCCCACTACCACTATCAGATTAGAGACATAAAGGAGACTAGACATTTACCACCCCACTACCACTATCAGATTAGAGCCATAAAGGAGACTAGACATCTACCACTATCAGATTAGAGCCATAAAGGAGACTAGACATCTACCACCACCGGGAGCCATAAATGATACTAGACATCTATCACTATATCAGATTAGAGCCACTAGACATTGACCACTATCAGATTAGAGCCATAAAGGAGACTAGACATCTATCACCCCACTACCACTATCAGATTAGAGCCATAAAGGAGACTAGACATCTACCACCCCACTACAACTATCAGATTAGAGCCATAAGGGAGAATAGACATCTACCACCCCACTATCACTTTCAGATTAGAGACATAAAGGAGACTAGACATCTACCACTATCAGATTAGAGCCATAAATGAGACTAGACATCTACCACCCCACTACCACTATCAGATTAGAGCCATAAATGAGACTAGACATCTACCACCCCACTATCACTTTCACTTAGAGCCATAAAGAGCCACTATCAGATTACAGCCATAAAGGAGACTAGACATCTACCACCCCACTACCACTATCAGATTAGAGCCATAAATGGAGACTAGACATCTACCACCCCACTACCACTATCAGATTAGAGCCATAAATGAGACTAGACATTGACCACTATCAGATTAGAGCCATAAAGGAGACTAGACATCTACCACCCCACTACCACTATCAGATTAGAGCCATAAAGGAGACTAGACATCTTACCACCCCACTATCAGATTAGAGCCATAAATGAGACTAGACATCTACCACCCCACTATCAGATTAGAGCCATAAGGAGACTAGACATCTACCACCCCACTATCACTATCATATTAGAGCCATAAGGAGACTAGACATCTACAACCCCACTACAACTATCAGATTAGAGCCATATGGGAGACTAGACATCTATCACCCCACTACCACTATCAGATTAGAGCCATAAAGGAGACTAGACATCTACCACCCCACTACAACTATCAGATTAGAGCCATAAGGGAGACTAGACATCTACCACCCCACTATCCCTTTCAGATTAGAGCCATAAAGGAGACTAGACATTTACCACTATCAGATTAGAGCCATAAAGGAGACTAGACATCTATAACCCCACCCCACCCCACTACCACTATCAGATTAGAGCCATAAACGAGACTAGACATCTACCACTATCAGATTAGAGCCATAAGGGAGACTAGACATCTACCACCCCACTACCACTATCAGATTAGAGCCATAAAGGAGACTAGACATCTACCAGCCATCTACCCCCACTATCAGATTAGAGCCATAAAGGAGACTAGACATCTACCACCAGATTAGAGCCATAAAGGAGACTAGACATCTACCACTATCAGATTAGAGCCATAAAGGAGACTAGACATCTACCACCCCACTACCACTATCAGATTAGAGCCATAAACGGGAGACTAGACATCTACCACCCCACTATATCAGATTAGAGCCATAAAGAGACTAGACATCTACCACCCCACTACCACTATCAGATTAGAGCCATAAATGAGACTAGACATCTATCACCCCACTACTATCAGATTAGAGCCATAAAGGAGACTAGACATCTACCACCCCACTACAACTATCAGATTAGAGCCATAAATGAGACTAGACATCTACCACCCCACTATCACTTTCAGATTAGAGCCATAAACGAGACATCTACCACTAAAGAGCCATAAGAGACTAGACATCTACCACCCCACTACCACTATCATATTAGAGCCATAAAGGAGACTAGACATCTACCACCCCACTACCACTATCAGATTAGAGCCATAAAGGAGACTAGACATCTACCACCCCACTACCACTATCAGATTAGAGCCATAAATGAGACTAGACATCTATCACCCCACTACCACTATCAGATTAGAGCCATAAAGGAGACTAGACATCTACCACCCCACTACAACTATCAGATTAGAGCCATAAGGGAGACTAGACATCTACCACCCCACTATCCTTTCAGATTAGAGCCATAAAGGAGACTAGACATCTACCACTATCAGATTAGAGCCATAAAGGAGACTAGACATCTATACCACCCCACTACCACTATCATATTAGAGCCATAAATGAGACTAGACATCTACCACCACTATCAGATTAGAGCCATAAAGGAGACTAGACATCTACCACCCCACTACCACTATCAGATTAGAGCCATAAAGAGACTAGACATCTACCACCCCACTACCACTATCAGATTAGAGCCATAAAGGAGACTAGACATCTACCACCCCACTATCAGATTAGAGCCATAAACCTAGACATCTATCACTATATCAGATTAGAGCCATAAAGGAGACTAGACATTTACCACTATCAGATTAGAGCCATAAAGGAGACTAGACATCTATCACCCCACTACCACTATCAGATTAGAGCCATAAAGGAGACTAGACATCTACCACCCCACTATCAGATTAGAGCCATAAACGAGACTAGACATCTACCACTATCAGATTAGAGCCATAAGGGAGACTAGACATCTACCACCCCACTACCACTATCAGATTAGAGCCATAAAGGAGACTAGACATCTACCACCCCACTACCACTATCAGATTAGAGCCATAAGGGAGACTAGACATCTACCACCCCACTACCACTATCAGATTAGAGCCATAAATGAGACTAGACATCTATCACCCCACTACCACTATCAGATTAGAGCCATAAAGGAGACTAGACATCTACCACCCCACTACAACTATCAGATTAGAGCCATAAAGGAGACTAGACATCTACCACCCCACTATCACTTTCAGATTAGAGCCATAAAGGAGACTAGACATCTACCACTATCAGATTAGAGCCATAAAGGAGACTAGACATCTACCACCCCACCCCACTACCACTATCAGATTAGAGCCATAAACGAGACTAGACATCTACCACTATCATATTAGAGCCATAAGGGAGACTAGACATCTACCACCCCACTACCACTATCAGATTAGAGCCATAAAGGAGACTAGACATCTACCACTATCAGATTAGAGCCATAAAGGAGACTAGACATCTACCACCCCACTACCACTATCAGATTAGAGCCATAAAGGAGACTAGACATCTACCACCCAGATTAGAGCCATAAAGGAGACTAGACATATATCACTATCAGATTAGAGCCATAAAGGAGACTATCCACTATCAGATTAGAGCCATAAAGGAGACTAGACATCTATCACCCCACTACCACTATCAGATTAGAGCCATAAAGGAGACTAGACATCTACCACCCCACTACAACTATCAGATTAGAGCCATAAGGAGACTAGACATCTACCACCCCACTATCACTTTCAGATTAGAGCCATAAAGGAGACTAGACATTACCACTATCAGATTAGAGCCATAAAGGAGACTAGACATCTACCACCCCACTACCACTATCAGATTAGAGCCATAAAGGAGACTAGACATCTACCACCCCACTATCACTTTCAGATTAGAGCCATAAAGGAGACTAGACATTTACCACTATCAGATCACAGCCATAAAGGAGACTAGACATCTACCACCCCACTATCAGATTAGAGCCATAAACTAGACATCTACCACCCCGAGATTAGAGCCATAAAGAGACTAGACATCTACCACTATCAGATTAGAGCCATAAAGGAGACTAGACATCTACCACCCCACTACCACTATTTAGAGCCATAAGGAGACTAGACATCTACCACCCCACTACCACTATCAGATTAGAGCCATAAATGAGACTAGACATCTATCACCCCACTACCACTATCAGATTAGAGCCATAAGGGAGCCTAGACATCTACCACCCCACTACAACTATCAGATTAGAGCCATAAGGGAGAATAGACATCTACCACCCCACTATCACTTTCAGATTAGAGCCATAAAGGAGACTAGACATCTACCACTCTATCAGATTAGAGCCATAAAGGAGACTAGACATCTACCACTATCAGATTAGAGCCATAAAGGAGACTAGACATCTACCACTATCAGATTAGAGCCATAAAGGAGACTAGACATCTACCACCCCACTATCACTATCAGATTAGAGCCATAAAGGAGACTAGACATTTACCACCCCACTACCACTATCATATTAGAGCCATAAAGGAGACTAGACATCTATCACCCCACTATCAGATTAGAGCCATAAAGGAGACTAGACATCTACCACCCCACTACCACTATCAGATTAGAGCCATAAAGGAGACTAGACATCTACCACCCCACTACCACTATCAGATTAGAGCCATAAAGGAGACTAGACATCTACCACCCCACTACCACTATCAGATTAGAGCCATAAAGGAGACTAGACATCTACCACCCCACTACCACTATCAGATTAGAGCCATAAAGGAGACTAGACATCTACCACCCCACTATAACTATCAGATTAGAGCCATAAATGAGACTAGACATCTACCACCCCACTACACTTTCAGATTAGAGCCATAAAGGAGACTAGATATTTACCACTATCAGATTAGAGCCATAAAGGAGACTAGACATCTACCACCCCACTATCAGATTAGAGCCATAAAGGAGACTAGACATCTACCACCCCACTACCACTATCAGATTAGAGCCATAAATGAGACTAGACATCTATCACCCCACTACCACTATCATATTAGAGCCATAAGGGAGACTAGACATCTACCACCCCACTACCACTATCAGATTAGAGCCATAAATGAGACTAGACATCTACCACCCCACTATCACTTTCAGATTAGAGCCATAAAGGAGACTAGACATCTACCACTATCAGATTAGAGCCATAAAGGAGACTAGACATCTATCACCCCACTATCAGATTAGAGCCATAAAGGAGACTAGACATTACCACTATCAGATTAGAGCCATAAAGGAGACTAGACATCTACCACCCCACTACCACTATCATATTAGAGCCATAAAGGAGACTAGACATCTACCACCCCACTACCACTATCAGATTAGAGCCATAAATGAGACTAGACATCTACCACCCCACTATCACTTTCAGATTAGAGCCATAAAGGAGACTAGACATCTACCACTATCAGATTAGAGCCATAAAGGAGACTAGACATCTACCACCCCTACCACTATCAGATTAGAGCCATAAAGGAGACTAGACATCTACACCCCACTATCAGATTAGAGCCACTATGAGACTAGACATCTACCATTAGAGCCATAAAGGAGACTAGACATCTACCACCCCACTACAACTATCAGATTAGAGCCATAAGGGAGACTAGACATCTACCACCCCACTACAACTATCAGATTAGAGCCATAAGGGAGACTAGACATCTACCACCCCACTATCCCTTTCAGATTAGAGCCATAAAGGAGACTAGACATCTACCACCCCACTATCAGATTAGAGCCATAAAGGAGACTAGACATCTACCACCCCACTACCACTATCATATTAGAGCCATAAAGGAGACTAGACATCTACCACCCCACTATCAGATTAGAGCCATAAAGGAGACTAGACATCTACCACCCCACTACCACTATCAGATTAGAGCCATAAAGGAGACTAGACATCTACCACCCCACTACCACTATCAGATTAGAGCCATAAATGAGACTAGACATCTACCACCCCACTATCACTATCAGATTAGAGCCATAAGGGAGACTAGACATCTACCACCCCACTACTTTCAGATTATAGACATCTACACACTATCAGATTAGAGCCATAAAGGAGACTAGACATTTACCACCCACAGATTAGAGCCATAAAGGAGAGACTAGACATCTACCACTATCAGATTAGAGCCATAAGGGAGAATAGACATCTACCACCCCACTATCACTTTCAGATTAGAGACATAAAGGAGACTAGACATCTACCACTATCAGATTAGAGCCATAAAGGAGACTAGACATTTACCACCCCACTACCACTATCAGATTAGAGCCATAAAGGAGACTAGACATCTACCACCCCACTACCACTATCAGATTAGAGCCATAAAGGAGACTAGACATCTACCACCCCACTACCACTATCAGATTAGAGCCATAAAGAGACTAGACATCTACCACCCCAAACCACTATCAGATTAGAGCCATAAATGAGACTAGACATCTACCACCCCACTATCACTTTCAGATTAGAGCCATAAAGGAGACTAGACATTTACCACTATCAGATTAGAGCCATAAAGGAGACTAGACATCTATCACCCCACTATCAGATTAGAGCCATAAAGGAGACTAGACATCTACCACCCCACTATCAGATTAGAGCCATAAAGGAGACTAGACATCTACCACTATCAGATTAGAGCCATAAAGGAGACTAGACATCTACCACCCCACTACCACTATCAGATTAGAGCCATAAGGGAGACTAGACATCTACCTCCCCACTACAACTCTAAGATTAGAGCCATAAAGGAGACTAGACATCTACCACCCCACTATCCCTATCAGATTAGAGCCATAAAGGAGACTAGACATCGACCACCCCGCTATCAGATTAGAGCCATAAAGGAGACTAGACATCTACCACCCCACTACCACTATCATATTAGAGCCATAAAGGAGACTAGACATCTACCACCCCACTATCAGATTAGAGCCATAAAGGAGACTAGACATCTACCACCCCACTACCACTATCAGATTAGAGCCATAAAGGAGACTAGACATCTACCACCCCACTACCACTATCAGATTAGAGCCATAAATGAGACTAGACATCTACCACCCCACTACCACTTTCAGATTAGAGCCATAAAGGAGACTAGACATTTACCACTAAAGGAGACTCATCTATCACCCCCACTATCAGATTAGAGCCATAAAGGAGACTAGACATCTACCACCCACTATCAGATTAGAGCCATAAAGAAGACTAGACATCTACCACTATCAGATTAGAGCCATAAAGGAGACTAGACATCTACCACCCCACTATCACTTTCAGATTAGAGCCATAAAGGAGACTAGACATCTACCACTATCAGATTAGAGCCATAAAGGAGACTAGACATCTACCACCCCACTACCACTATCAGATTAGAGCCATAAAGGAGACTAGACATCTACCACCCCACTACACTATCAGATTAGAGCCATAAAGGAGACTAGACATCTACCACCCCACTACCACTATCAGATTAGAGCCATAAAGGAGACTAGACATCTACCACCCCAAAACCACTATCAGATTAGAGCCATAAAGGAGACTAGACATCTACCACCCCACTACCACTATCAGATTAGAGCCATAAAGGAGACTAGACATTTACCACTATCAGATCACAGCCATAAAGAGACTAGACATCTATCCACTATCAGATTAGAGCCATAAAGGAGACTAGACATCTACCACCCCACTACCACTATCAGATTAGAGCCATAAATGAGACTAGACATCTACCACCCCACTATCAGATTAGAGCCATAAGGGAGACTAGACATCTACCACCCCACTACCACTATCAGATTAGAGCCATAAAGGAGACTAGACATCTACCACCCCACTACCACTATCAGATTAGAGCCATAAGGGAGACTAGACATCTACCACCCCACTATCAGATTAGAGCCATAAGGGAGACTAGACATCTACCACCCCACTATCAGATTGGAGCCATAAGGGACACTAGACATCTACCACCCCACTACCACTATCAGATTAGAGCCATAAGGGAGACGAGACATCGACCACTTTCAGATTAGAGCCATAAGGGAGCCTAGGCATCTACCACCCCACTATCAGATTGGAGCCATAAGGGACACTAGACATCTACCACCCCACTACCACTATCAGATTAGAGCCATAAAGGAGACTAGACATCTACCACCCCACTACCACTATCAGATTAGAGCCATAAAGGAGACTAGACATTTACCACATCTATCACAGCCATAAAGGAGACACTACACCCCACTATCAGATTAGAGCCATAAAGGAGACTAGACATCTACCACCCACTACCACTATCAGATTAGAGCCATAAATGAGACTAGACATCTACCACTATCAGATTAGAGCCATAAAGGAGACTAGACATCTACCACCCCACTATCACTATCAGATTAGAGCCATAAAGGAGACTAGACATCTACCACACCCCACTACACTAGATTAGAGCCATAAAGGAGACTAGACATCTACCACAGATTAGAGCCATAAATGAGACTAGACATCTACCACTATCAGATTAGAGCCATAAGGGAGACTAGACATCTAACACCCCACTACCACTATCATATTAGAGCCATAAGGGAGACTAGACATCTACCACCCCACTACAACTATCAGATTAGAGCCATAAGGGAGACTAGACATCTACCACCCCACTATCACTATCAGATTAGAGCCATAAAGGAGACTAGACATCGACCACCCCGCTATCAGATTAGAGCCATAAAGGAGACTAGACATCTACCACCCCACTACCACTATCATATTAGAGCCATAAAGGAGACGAGACATCTACCACCCCACTATCAGATTAGAGACATAAAGGAGACTAGACATCTACCACCACACTACCACTATCATATTAGAGCCATAAGGGAGACTAGACATCTACCACCCCAATACCACTATCAGATTAGAGCCATAAATGAGACTAGACATCTACCACCCCACTATCACTTTCACATTAGAGCCATAAAGGAGACTAGACATTTACCACTATCAGATTAGAGCCATAAAGGAGACTAGACATCTATCACCCCACTATCAGATTAGAGCCATAAAGGAGACTAGACATCTACCCACTACTCAGATTAGAGCCATAAATGAGACTAGACATCTACCCCCACTATCAGATTAGAGCCATAAAGGAGACTAGACATCTACCACCCCACTATCACTGTCAGATTAGAGCCATAAAGGAGACTAGACATCTACCACTATCAGATTAGAGCCATAAAGGAGACTAGACATCTACCACCCCACTACCACTATCAGATTAGAGCCATAAAGGAGACTAGACATCTACCACCCCACTACCACTATCAGATTAGAGCCATAAAGGAGACTAGACATCTACCACCCCACTACCACTCAGATTAGAGCCATAAAGGAGACTAGACATCTACCACCCCAAAACCACTATCAGATTAGAGCCATAAATGAGACTAGACATCTACCACCCCACTATCACTTTCACATTAGAGCCATAAAGGAGACTAGATATTTACACTACCACCCCACTACCACTATCAGATTAGAGCCATAAAGGAGACTAGACATCTACCACCCCATCAGATTAGAGCCATAAATGAGACTAGACATCTACCACTATCAGATTAGAGCCATAAAGGAGACTAGACATCTACCACCCCACTACCACTATCAGATTAGAGCCATAAGGGAGACTAGACATCTACCTCCCCACTACAACTATCAGATTAGAGCCATAAAGGAGACTAGACATCTACCACCCCACTACCACTATCAGATTAGAGCCATAAAGGAGACTAGACATCTACCACCCCACTACCACTATCAGATTAGAGCCATAAAGGAGACTAGACATCTACCACCCCACTACCACTATCAGATTAGAGCCATAAAGGAGACTAGACATCTACCACCCCACTATCAGATTAGAGCCATAAAGGAGACTAGACATCTACCACCCCACTACCACTATCATATTAGAGCCATAAGGGAGACTAGACATCTACCACCCCAATACCACTATCAGATTAGAGCCATAAATGAGACTAGACATCTACCACCCCACTATCACTTTCACATTAGAGCCATAAAGGAGACTAGACATCTACCACTATCAGATTAGAGCCATAAAGGAGACTAGACATCTATCACCCCACTATCAGATTAGAGCCATAAAGGAGACTAGACATCGACCACCCACGGTCAGATTAGAGCCATAAATGAGACTAGACATCTACCACTATCAGATTAGAGCCATAAAGGAGACTAGACATCTACCACCCAACTATCACTTTCGGATTAGAGCCATAAAGGAGACTAGACATCTACCACTATCAGATTAGAGCCATAAAGGAGACTAGACATCTACCACCCCACTACCACTATCAGATTAGAGCCATAAAGGAGACTAGACATCTACCACCCCACTACCACTATCATATTAGAGCCATAAGGGAGACTAGACATCTACCACCCCACTACCACTATCAGATTAGAGCCATAAGGGAGACTAGAGATCTACCACCCCAAAACCACTATCAGATTAGAGCCATAAATGAGACTAGACATCTACCACCCCACTATCACTTTCACATTAGAGCCATAAAGGAGACTAGATATTTACCACTATCAGATCACAGACTAGACATCTATCACCCCCTACTATCAGATTAGAGCCATAAAGGAGACTAGACATCGACCACCCCGCGATCAGATTAGAGCCATAAATGAGACTAGACATCTACCACTATCAGATTAGAGCCATAAGGGAGACTAGACATCTAACACCCCACTACCACTATCATATTAGAGCCATAAGGAGACTAGACATCTACCACCCCACTACACACCATATCAGATTAGATCACAGCCATAAAGGAGACTAGACATCTATCACCCCACTATCAGATTAGAGCCATAAAGGAGACTAGACATCTACCACCCCACTACCACTATCAGATTAGAGCCATAAATGAGACTAGACATCTACCACTATCAGATTAGAGCCATAAAGGAGACTAGACATCTACCACCCCACTACCACTATCAGATTAGAGCCATAAGGAGACTAGACATCTACCACCCCACTACAACTATCAGATTAGAGCCATAAAGGAGACTAGACATCTACCACCCCACTACCCCTTTCAGATTAGAGCCATAAAGGAGACTAGACATCTACCACCCCGCTCAGATTAGAGCCATAAAGGAGACTAGACATCTACCACCCCACTACCACTATCAGATTAGAGCCATAAAGGAGACTAGACATCTACCACCCCCTATCAGATTAGAGCCATAAAGGAGACTAGACATCTACCACCCCACTACCACTATCATATTAGAGCCATAAGGGAGACTAGACATCTACCACCCCACTACCACTATCAGATTAGAGCCATAAATGAGACTAGACATCTACCACCCCACTATCACTTTCAGATTAGAGCCATAAAGGAGACTAGACATTTACCACTATCAGATTAGAGCCATAAAGGAGACTAGACATCTATCACCCCACTACTATCAGATTAGAGCCATAAAGGAGACTAGACATCTATCAGATTAGAGCCATAAATGAGACTAGACATCTACCACTATCAGATTAGAGCCATAAAGGAGACTAGACATCTACCACCCAACTATCACTTTCGGATTAGAGCCATAAAGGAGACTAGACATCTACCACTATCAGATTAGAGCCATAAAGGGAGACTAGACATCGACCACCCCACGATCAGATTAGAGCCATAAATGAGACTAGACATCTACCACTATCAGATTAGAGCCATAAGGGAGACTAGACATCTAACACCCCACTACCACTATCATATTAGAGCCATAAGGGAGACTAGACATCTACCACCCCACTACAACTATCAGATTAGAGCCATACGGGAGACTAGACATCTACCACCCCACTATCCCTTTCAGATTAGAGCCATAAAGGAGACTAGACATCGACCACCCCGCTATCAGATTAGAGCCATAAAGGAGACTAGACATCTACCACCCCACTACCACTATCATATTAGAGCCATAAAGGAGACGAGACATCTACCACCCCCCTATCAGATTAGAGACATAAAGGAGACTAGACATCTACCACCACACTACCACTATCAGATTAGAGCCATAAAGGAGACTAGACATCTACCACCCCACTACCACTATCAGATTAGAGCCATAAATGAGACTAGACATCTACCACCCCACTACCACAGATTAGAGCCAGGAGACTAGAGCCATATCAGATCACAGCCATAAAGGAGACTAGACATCTATCACCCCACTACCACTATCAGATTAGAGCCATAAAGGAGACTAGACATCTACCACCCCTACCACTCAGATTAGAGCCATAAATGAGACCATCTACCACTCAGATTAGAGCCATAAAGGAGACTAGACATCTACCACCCCACTACCACTATCAGATTAGAGCCATAAAGGAGACTAGACATCTACCACTATCAGATTAGAGCCATAAAGGAGACTAGACATCTACCACCCCACTACCACTATCATATTAGAGCCATAAGGGAGACTAGACATCTACCACCCCACTACCACTATCAGATTAGAGCCATAAGGGAGACTAGACATCTACCACCCCACTACCACTATCAGATTAGAGCCATAAAGGAGACTAGACATCTACCACCCCACTACCACTATCAGATTAGAGCCATAAAGGAGACTAGACATCTACCACCCCACTATCACTTTCAGATTAGAGACATAAAGGAGACTAGACATTTACCACTCTAAGATTAGAGCCATAAAGGAGACTAGACATTTACCACCCCACTACCACTATCAGATTAGAGCCATAAAGGAGACTAGACATCTACCACCCCACTATAACTATCAGATTAGAGCCATAAGGGAGACTAGACATCTACCACTATCAGATTAGAGCCATAAAGGAGACTAGACATCTATCACCCCACTACCACTATCAGATTAGAGCCATAAGGGAGACTAGACATCTACCACCCCACTACAACTATCAGATTAGAGCCATAAAGGAGACTAGACATCTACCACCCCACTACCACTATCAGATTAGAGCCATAAAGGAGACTAGACATCTACCACTACCACTATCAGATTAGAGCCATAAAGGAGACTAGACATCTACCACTATCAGATTAGAGCCATAAAGGAGACTAGACATCTACCACCCCACTATCAGATTAGAGCCATAAAGGAGACTAGACATCTACCACCCCACTACCACTATCAGATTAGAGCCATAAAGGAGACTAGACATCTACCACCCCACTACCACTATCAGATTAGAGCCATAAATGAGACTAGACATCTACCACCCCACTATCACTTTCAGATTAGAGCCATAAAGGAGACTAGACATTTACCACTATCAGATCAGAGCCATAAAGGAGACTAGACATCTATCACCCCACTATCAGATTAGAGCCATAAAGGAGACTAGACATCTACCACCCCACTCACAGATTAGAGCCATAAATGAGACTAGACATCTACCACTATCAGATTAGAGCCATAAAGGAGACTAGACATCTACCACCCCACTACCACTATCAGATTAGAGCCATAAAGGAGACTAGACATCTACCACTATCAGATTAGAGCCATAAAGGAGACTAGACATCTACCACCCCACTACCACTATCAGATTAGAGCCATAAAGGAGACTAGACATCTACCACCCCACTACCACTATCAGATTAGAGCCATAAAGGAGACTAGACATCTACCACCCCACTACCACTATCAGATTAGAGCCAGGAGACCATAAATGATTAGAGATAAATGAGACTAGACATCTACCACCCCACTATCACTTTCAGATTAGAGCCATAAAGGAGACTAGACATTTACCACTACTATCAGATTAGAGCCATAAAGGAGACTAGACATCTACCACCCCACTACCACTATCAGATTAGAGCCATAAAGGAGACTAGACATCTACCACCCCACTATCAGATTAGAGCCATAAAGGAGACTAGACATCTACCACTATCAGATTAGAGCCATAAATGAGACTAGACATCTACCACCCCACTACCACTATCAGATTAGAGCCATAAAGGAGACTAGACATCTACCACCCCACTACAACTATCAGATTAGAGCCATAAAGGAGACTAGACATCTACCACCCCACTACCCCTATCAGATTAGAGCCATAAAGGAGACTAGACATCTACCACCCCACTATCAGATTAGAGCCATAAAGGAGACTAGACATTTACCACCCCACTACCACTATCAGATTAGAGCCATAAAGGAGACTAGACATCTACCACTATCAGATTAGAGCCATAAAGGAGACTAGACATCTACCACCCCACTACCACTATCATATTAGAGCCATAAGGGAGACTAGACATCTACCTCCCCACTACCACTATCAGATTAGAGCCATAAATGAGACTAGACATCTACCACCCCACTATCACTATCAGATTAGAGCCATAAGGGAGACTAGACATCTACCACTATCAGATTAGAGCCATAAAGGAGACTAGACATCTATCACCCCACTATCAGATTAGAGCCATAAATGAGACTAGACATCAGATTAGAGCCATAAATGAGACTAGACATCTACCACTATCAGATTAGAGCCATAAAGGAGACTAGACATCTACCACCCCACTATCACTATCAGATTAGAGCCATAAAGGAGACTAGACATCTACCACTATCAGATTAGAGCCATAAAGGAGACTAGACATCTACCACCCCACTACCACTATCAGATTAGAGCCATAAAGGAGACTAGACATCTACCACCCCACTACCACTATCAGATTAGAGCCATAAGGGAGACTAGACATCTACCACCCCACTACCACTATCAGATTAGAGCCATAAAGGAGACTAGACATCTACCACCCCACTATCACTTTCAGATTATAGCCATAAAGGAAACTAGACATTGACCACTATCAGATTAGAGCCATAAATGAGACTAGACATTGACCACTATCAGATTAGAGCCATAAGGGAGACTAGACATCTACCACCCCACTACCACTATCATATTAGAGCCATAAGGGAGACTAGACATCTACCACCCCACTATCACTTTCACATTAGAGCCATAAAGGAGACTAGATATTTACCACTATCAGATCACAGCCATAAAGGAGACTAGACATCTATCACCCCATTTAGAGCCATAAAGGAGACTAGACATTGACCACTATCAGATTAGAGCCATAAAGGAGACTAGACATCTACCACCCCACTACCACTATCATATTAGAGCCATAAGGGAGACTAGACATCTACCACCCCAGTACCACTATCAGATTAGAGCCATAAATGAGACTAGACATCTACCACCCCACTATCACTTTCACATTAGAGCCATAAAGGAGACTAGATATTTACCACTATCAGATCACAGCCATAAAGGAGACTAGACATCTATCACCCCACTATCAGATTAGAGCCATAAAGGAGACTAGACATCGACCACCCCACGATCAGATTAGAGCCATAAATGAGACTAGACATCTACCACTATCAGATTAGAGCCATAAGGGAGACTAGACATCTAACACCCCACTACCACTATCATATTAGAGCCATAAGGGAGACTAGACATCTACCACCCCACTACAACTATCAGATTAGAGCCATACGGGAGACTAGACATCTACCACCCCACTATCCCTTTCAGATTAGAGCCATAAAGGAGACTAGACATCTATCACTATATCAGATTAGAGCCATAAAGGAGACTAGACATCTACCACCCCACTACCACTATCATATTAGAGCCATAAAGGAGACGAGACATCTACCACCCCACTATCAGATTAGAGACATAAAGGAGACTAGACATCTACCACCACACTACCACTATCATATTAGAGCCATAAGGGAGACTAGACATCTACCACCCCAATACCACTATCAGATTAGAGCCATAAATGAGACTAGACATCTACCACCCCACTATCACTTTCACATTAGAGCCATAAAGGAGACTAGATATTTACCACTATCAGATCACAGCCATAAAGGAGACTAGACATCTATCACCCCACTATCAGATTAGAGCCATAAAGGAGACTAGACATCGACCACCCACGGTCAGATTAGAGCCATAAATGAGACTAGACATCTACCACTATCAGATTAGAGCCATAAAGGAGACTAGACATCTACCACCCAACTATCACTTTCGGATTAGAGCCATAAAGGAGACTAGACATCTACCACTATCAGATTAGAGCCATAAAGGGAGACTAGACATCTACCACCCCAGTACCACTATCATATTAGAGCCATAAGGGAGACTAGACATCTACCACCCCACTACCACTATCATATTAGAACCATAAGGGAGACTAGACATCTACCAACCCACTACCACTATCAGATTAGAGCCATAAGGGAGACTAGAGATCTACCACCCCACTATCACTTTCAGATTATAGCCATAAAGGAAACTAGACATTGACCACTATCAGATTAGAGCCATAAAGGAGACTAGACATCTACCACCCCACTACCACTATCATATTAGAGCCATAAGGGAGACTAGACATCTACCACCCCAATACCACTATCAGATTAGAGCCATAAATGAGACTAGACATCTACCACCCCACTATCACTTTCACATTAGAGCCATAAAGGAGACTAGATATTTACCACTATCAGATCACAGCCATAAAGGAGACTAGACATCTATCACCCCACTATCAGATTAGAGCCATAAAGGAGACTAGACATCGACCACCCCGCGATCAGATTAGAGCCATAAATGAGACTAGACATCTATCACCCCACCCCACCCCACTACCACTATCATATTAGAGCCATAAACGAGACTAGACATCTACCACTATCATATTAGAGCCATAAGGGAGACTAGACATCTACCACCCCACTACCACTATCATATTAGAGCCATAAATGAGACTAGACATCTACCACCCCACTACCACTATCAGATTAGAGCCATAAAGGAGACTAGACATCTATCACCCCACTACCACTATCATATTAGAGCCATAAACGAGACTAGACATCTACCACTATCATATTAGAGCCATAAGGGAGACTAGACATCTAACACCCCACTACCACTATCAGATTAGAGCCACACGGGAGACTAGACATCTACCACCCCACTATCCCTTTCAGATTACAGCCACACGGGAGACGAGACATCTACCACCCCACTATCAGATTAGAGCCATAAAGGAGACTAGACATCTATCACCCCACTACCACTATCAGATTAGAGCCATAAGGGAGACTAGACATCTACCACCCCACTACCACTATCAGATTAGAGCCATAAATGAGACTAGACATCTATCACCCCACTACCACTATCAGATTAGAGCCATAAGGGAGCCTAGACATCTACCACCCCACTACAACTATCAGATTAGAGCCATAAGGGAGACTAGACATCTACCACCCCACTATCACTTTCAGATTAGAGCCATAAAGGAGACTAGACATCTACCACTATCATATTAGAGCCATAAGGGAGACTAGACATCTACCACCCCACTACCACTATCATATTAGAACCATAAGGGAGACTAGACATCTACCAACCCACTACCACTATCAGATTAGAGCCATAAATGGAGACTAGACATCTACCACCCCACTATCACTTTCAGATTAGAGACATAAAGGAGACTAGACATTTACCACTATAAGATTAGAGCCATAAAGGAGACTAGACATCTACCACCCCACTACCACTATCAGATTAGAGCCATAAAGGAGACTAGACATCTACCACCCCACTACCACTATCAGATTAGAGCCATAAATGAGACTAGACATCTACCACCCCACTATCACTTTCAGATTAGAGCCATAAAGGAGACTAGATATTTACCACTATCAGATCACAGCCATAAAGGAGACTAGACATCTACCACCCCACTACCACTATCAGATTAGAGCCATAAGGGAGACTAGACATCTACCACCCCACTACCACTATCAGATTAGAGCCATAAACGAGACTAGACATCTACCACTATCAGATTAGAGCCATAAGGGAGACTAGACATCTATCACCCCACTACCACTATCAGATTAGAGCCATAAAGGAGACTAGACATCTACCACCCCACTATCCCTATCAGATTAGAGCCATAAACGAGACTAGACATCTATCACTATATCAGATTAGAGCCATAAGGGAGACTAGACATCTACCACCCCACTACCACTATCATATTAGAGCCATAAAGGAGACGAGACATCTACCACCCACTATCAGATTAGAGACATAAAGGAGACTAGACATCTACCACCCCACTACCACTATCATATTAGAGCCATAAAGGAGACGAGACATCTACCACCCCACTATCAGATTAGAGACATAAAGGAGACTAGACATCTATCACCCCACTACCACTATCATATTAGAGCCATAAAGGAGACTAGACATCTACCACCCCACTACCACTATCAGATTAGAGCCATAAAGGAGACTAGACATCTACCACCCCACTATCAGATTAGAGCCATAAAGGAGACTAGACATCTACCACCCCACTACCACTATCAGATTAGAGCCATAAAGGAGACTAGACATCTACCACCCCACTACCACTATCAGATTAGAGCCATAAAGGAGACTAGACATCTACCACCCCACTATCACTTTCAGATTAGAGCCATAAAGGAGACTAGACATTTACCACTATCAGATCACAGCCATAAAGGAGACTAGACATCTATCACTATCAGATTAGAGCCATAAAGGAGACTAGACATCTACCACCCCACTACCACTATCAGATTAGAGCCATAAATGAGACTAGACATCTATCACCCCACTACCACTATCAGATTAGAGCCATAAGGGAGACTAGACATCTACCACCCCAATACCACTATCAGATTAGAGCCATAAATGAGACTAGACATCTACCACCCCACTATCACTTTCACATTAGAGCCATAAAGGAGACTAGACATCTTACCACTATCAGATTACAGCCATAAAGGAGACTAGACATCTATCACCCCACTATCAGATTAGAGCCATAAAGGAGACTAGACATCTACCACCACTATCAGATTAGAGCCATAAGGGAGACTAGACATCTACCAACCCACTACCACTATCAGATTAGAGCCATAAGGGAGACTAGAGATCTACCACCCCAAAACCACTATCAGATTAGAGCCATAAATGAGACTAGACATCTACCACCCCACTATCACTTTCACATTAGAGCCATAAAGGAGACTAGATATTTACCACTATCAGATCACAGCCATAAAGGAGACTAGACATCTATCACCCCACTATCAGATTAGAGCCATAAAGGAGACTAGACATCTATCAGATTAGAGCCATAAATGAGACTAGACATCTACCACTATCAGATTAGAGCCATAAGGGAGACTAGACATCTAACACCCCACTACCACTATCATATTAGAGCCATAAGGGAGACTAGACATCTACCACCCCACTACAACTATCAGATTAGAGCCATACGGGAGACTAGACATCTACCACCCCACTATCCCTTTCAGATTAGAGCCATAAAGGAGACTAGACATCTACCACCCCACTATCAGATTAGAGCCATAAAGGAGACTAGACATCTAGACATCTACCCCCACTACCACTATCAGATTAGAGCCATAAACGAGACTAGACATCTATCCCCCCCCACCCCACTACCACTATCAGATTAGAGCCATAAACGAGACTAGACATCTACCACTATCATATTAGAGCCATAAGGAGACTAGACATCTACCACCCCACTACCACTATCAGATTAGAGCCATAAAGGAGACTAGACATCTACCACCCCACTATCCCTTTCAGATTAGAGCCATAAAGGAGACTAGACATCTACCACCCCACTATCAGATTAGAGCCATAAAGGAGACTAGACATCTACTCCTACTATCAGATTAGAGCCATAAGGAGACTAGACATCTACCACCCCACTACCACTATCAGATTAGAGCCATAAAGGAGACTAGACATCTACCACTACTATCAGATTAGAGCCATAAAGGAGACTAGACATCTACACCCCACTACCACTATCATATTAGAGCCATAAAGGAGACTACCCCACTATCAGATTAGAGCCATAAAGGAGACTAGACATCTATCACCCCACTACCACTATCAGATTAGAGCCATAAAGGAGACTAGACATCTACCACCCCACTACCACTATCATATTAGAGCCATAAAGGAGACTAGACATCTACCACCCCACTATCAGATTAGAGCCATAAAGGAGACTAGACATCTACCACCCCACTACCACTATCAGATTAGAGCCATAAAGGAGACTAGACATCTACCACCCCACTACCACTATCAGATTAGAGCCATAAATGAGACTAGACATCTACCACCCCACTATCACTTTCAGATTAGAGCCATAAAGGAGACTAGACATCTATTTACCACTATCAGATCAGAGCCATAAAGGAGACTAGACATCTATCACCCCACTATCAGATTAGAGCCATAAAGGAGACTAGACATCTACCACCCCACTACCACTATCAGATTAGAGCCATAAATGAGACTAGACATCTACCACCCCACTACCACTATCAGATTAGAGCCATAAGGGAGACTAGACATCTACCACCCCAAAACCACTATCAGATTAGAGCCATAAATGGAGACTAGACATCTACCACCCCACTATCACTTTCAGATTAGAGCCATAAAGGAGACTAGACATTTACCACTATCAGATTAGAGCCATAAAGGAGACTAGACATCTATCACCCCACTATTAGATTAGAGCCATAAAGGAGACTAGACATCTACCACCACTATCAGATTAGAGCCATAAAGGAGACTAGACATCTACCACCCCACTACCACTATCAGATTAGAGCCATAAAGGAGACTAGACATCTACCACCCCAATACCACTATCAGATTAGAGCCATAAATGAGACTAGACATCTACCACCCCACTATCACTTTCAGATTAGAGCCATAAAGGAGACTAGACATTTACCACTATCAGATCACTAAAGGAGACTAGACATCTATCACCCCACTATCAGATTAGAGCCATAAAGGAGACTAGACATCTACCACCCCATCAGATTAGAGCCATAAATGAGACTAGACATCTACCACTATCAGATTAGAGCCATAAGGAGACTAGACATCTACCACCCCACTACCACTATCAGATTAGAGCCATAAAGGAGACTAGACATCTACCACCCCACTATCCCTTTCAGATTAGAGCCATAAAGGAGACTAGACATCTATCACCCCCTATCAGATTAGAGCCATAAAGGAGACTAGACATCTACCACCCCACTACCACTATCAGATTAGAGCCATAAAGGAGACTAGACATCTACCACCCCACTACCACTATCAGATTAGAGCCATAATGGAGACTAGACATCTACCTCCCTACTACCACTATCAGATTAGAGCCATAAATGAGACTAGACATCTACCACCCCACTATCACTTTCAGATTAGAGCCATAAAGGAGACTAGACATTTACCACTATCAGATTAGAGCCATAAAGGAGACTAGACATCTATAACCCCACTTTCAGATTAGAGCCATAAAGGAGACTAGACATTGACCACTATCAGATTAGAGCCATAAAGGAGACTAGACATTGACCACTATCAGATTAGAGCCATACGGGAGACTAGACATCTACCACCCCACTATCCCTTTCAGATTAGAGCCATAAAGGAGACTAGACATCTACCACTATCAGATTAGAGCCATAAAGGGAGACTAGACATCTACCACCCCAGTACCACTATCATATTAGAGCCATAAGGGAGACTAGACATCTACCACCCCACTACCACTATCATATTAGAACCATAAGGGAGACTAGACATCTACCAACCCACTACCACTATCAGATTAGAGCCATAAGGGAGACTAGACATCTACCACCCCACTATCCACTTTCAGATTAGAGCCATAAAGGAGACTAGACATCTACCACTAGACATCTACCACCCCACTACCACTATCATATTAGAGCCATAAAGGAGACTAGACATCTACCACCCCAATACCACTATCAGATTAGAGCCATAAATGAGACTAGACATCTACCACCCCACTATCACTTTCAGATTAGAGCCATAAAGGAGACTAGACATCTACCACTATCAGATTAGAGCCATAAAGGAGACTAGACATCTACCACCCCACTATCAGATTAGAGCCATAAAGGAGACTAGACATCGACCACTCCGCGATCAGATTAGAGCCATAAATGAGACTAGACATCTACCACCCCACTACCACTATCATATTAGAGCCATAAACGAGACTAGACATCTACCACCCCACTACCACTATCATATGAGAGCCATAAACGAGACTAGACATCTACCACTATCATATTAGAGCCATAAGGGAGACTAGACATCTAACACCCCACTACCACTATCAGATTAGAGCCACACGGGAGACTAGACATCTACCACCCCACTATCCCTTTCAGATTACAGCCACATGGGAGACGAGACATCTACCACCCCACTATCAGATTAGAGACATAAAGGAGACTAGACATCTATCACCCCACTACCACTATCATATTAGAGCCATAAGGGAGACTAGACATCTACCACCCCAATACCACTATCAGATTAGAGCCATAAAGGAGACTAGACATCTACCACCCCACTACCACTATCAGATTAGAGCCATAAAGGAGACTAGACATCTACCACCCCACTATCAGATTAGAGCCATAAGGGAGACTAGACATCTACCACCCCACTATCACTTTCAGATTAGAGCCATAAAGGAGACTAGACATCTACCACTATCATATTAGAGCCATAAGGGAGACTAGACATCTACCACCCCACTACCACTATCAGATTAGAGCCATAAAGGAGACTAGACATCTACCACCCCACTACCACTATCAGATTAGAGCCATAAGGAGACTAGACATCTACCACCCCACTATCACTTTCAGATTAGAGCCATAAAGGAGACTAGACATTTACCACTATCAGATTAGAGCCATAAAGGAGACTAGACATCTACCACCCCACTACCACTATCATATTAGAGCCATAAGGGAGACTAGACATCTACCACCCCACTACCACTATCAGATTAGAGCCATAAATGAGACTAGACATCTATCACCCCACTACCACTATCAGATTAGAGCCATAAGGGAGCCTAGACATCTACCACCCCACTACAACTATCAGATTAGAGCCATAAGGGAGAATAGACATCTACCACCCCACTACCACTTTCAGATTAGAGCCATAAAGGAGACTAGACATCTACCACTATCAGATTAGAGCCATAAAGGAGACTAGACATCTACCACCCCACTACCACTATCAGATTAGAGCCATAAGGAGACTAGACATCTACCACCCCACTACCACTATCAGATTAGAGCCATAAGGGAGACTAGAGATCTACCACCCCACTATCACTTTCAGATTAGAGCCATAAAGGAGACTAGACATTGACCACTATCAGATTAGAGCCATAAAGGAGACTAGACATCTACCACCCCACTACCACTATCAGATTAGAGCCATAAGGGAGACTAGACATCTACCACCCCAATACCACTATCAGATTAGAGCCATAAATGAGACTAGACATCTACCACCCCACTATCACTTTCACATTAGAGCCATAAAGGAGACTAGACATCTACCACCCCACTATCACCCCACTATCAGATTAGAGCCATAAAGGAGACTAGACATCGACCACCCCGCGATCAGATTAGAGCCATAAATGAGACTAGACATCTATCACCCCACCCCACCCCACTACCACTATCATATTAGAGCCATAAACGAGACTAGACATCTACCACTATCATATTAGAGCCATAAGGGAGACTAGACATCTACCACCCCACTACCACTATCAGATTAGAGCCATAAGGGAGACTAGACATCTACCACCCCACTACCACTATCAGATTAGAGCCATAAAGGAGACTAGACATCTACCACCCCACTACCACTATCATATTAGAGCCATAAACGAGACTAGACATCTACCACTATCAGATTAGAGCCATAAAGGAGACTAGACATCTACACCCCACTACCACTATCAGATTAGAGCCATACGGGAGACTAGACATCTACCACCCCACTATCCCTTTCAGATTAGAGCCATAAGGAGACGAGACATCTACCACCCCTACTATCAGATTAGAGCCATAAAGGAGACTAGACATCTACCACCCCACTACCACTATCAGATTAGAGCCATAAAGGAGACTAGACATCTATCACCCCACTATCAGATTAGAGCCATAAAGGAGACTAGACATCGACCACCCACGGTCAGATTAGAGCCATAAATGAGACTAGACATCTACCACTATCAGATTAGAGCCATAAAGGAGACTAGACATCTACCACCCAACTATCACTTTCGGATTAGAGCCATAAAGGAGACTAGACATCTACCACTATCAGATTAGAGCCATAAAGGGAGACTAGACATCTACCACCCCAGTACCACTATCATATTAGAGCCATAAGGGAGACTAGACATCTACCACCCCACTACCACTATCATATTAGAACCATAAGGGAGACTAGACATCTACCAACCCACTACCACTATCAGATTAGAGCCATAAGGGAGACTAGACATCTACCACCCCACTATCACTTTCAGATTAGAGCCATAAAGGAGACTAGACATTGACCACTATCAGATTAGAGCCATAAAGGAGACTAGACATCTACCACCCCACTACCACTATCATATTAGAGCCATAAGGGAGACTAGACATCTACCACCCCAATACCACTATCAGATTAGAGCCATAAATGAGACTAGACATCTACCACCCCACTATCACTTTCACATTAGAGCCATAAAGGAGACTAGATATTTACCACTATCAGATCACAGCCATAAAGGAGACTAGACATCTATCACCCCACTATCAGATTAGAGCCATAAAGGAGACTAGACATCTACCACCCCGCTATCAGATTAGAGCCATAAATGAGACTAGACATCTATCACCCCACCCCACCCCACTACCACTATCATATTAGAGCCATAAACGAGACTAGACATCTACCACTATCATATTAGAGCCATAAGGGAGACTAGACATCTAACACCCCACTACCACTATCATATTAGAGCCATAAGGGAGACTAGACATCTACCACCCCACTACCACTATCAGATTAGAGCCATAAAGGAGACTAGACATCTATCACCCCACTACCACTATCATATTAGAGCCATAAACGAGACTAGACATCTACCACTATCATATTAGAGCCATAAGGGAGACTAGACATCTAACACCCCACTACCACTATCAGATTAGAGCCACACGGGAGACTAGACATCTACCACCCCACTATCCCTTTCAGATTACAGCCACACGGGAGACGAGACATCTACCACCCCACTATCAGATTAGAGCCATAAAGGAGACTAGACATCTATCACCCCACTACCACTATCAGATTAGAGCCATAAGGAGACTAGACATCTACCACCCCACTACCACTATCAGATTAGAGCCATAAATGAGACTAGACATCTACCACCCCACTACCACTATCAGATTAGAGCCATAAAGGAGACTAGACATCTACCACCCCACTACAACTATCAGATTAGAGCCATAAAGGAGACTAGACATCTACCACTATCAGATTAGAGCCATAAAGGAGACTAGACATCTACCACTATCATATTAGAGCCATAAGGGAGACTAGACATCTACCACCCCACTACCACTATCATATTAGAACCATAAGGGAGACTAGACATCTACCAACCCACTACCACTATCAGATTAGAGCCATAAGGGAGACTAGACATCTACCACCCCACTATCACTTTCAGATTATAGCCATAAAGGAGACTAGACATTGACCACTATCAGATTAGAGCCATAAAGGAGACTAGACATCTACCACCCCACTACCACTATCAGATTAGAGCCATAAGGGAGACTAGACATCTACCACCCCACTACCACTATCAGATTAGAGCCATAAATGAGACTAGACATCTACCACCCCACTATCACTTTCAGATTAGAGCCATAAAGGAGACTAGATATTTACCACTATCAGATTACAGCCATAAAGGAGACTAGACATCTACCCCCACTATCAGATTAGAGCCATAAAGGAGACTAGACATCTACCACCCCGCAATCAGATTAGAGCCATAAATGAGACTAGACATCTATCACCCCACCCCACCCCACTACCACTATCATATTAGAGCCATAAACGAGACTAGACATCTACCACTATCATATTAGAGCCATAAGGGAGACTAGACATCTAACACCCCACTACCACTATCATATTAGAGCCATAAGGGAGACTAGACATCTACCACCCCACTACCACTATCAGATTAGAGCCATAAAGGAGACTAGACATCTATCACCCCACTACCACTATCATATTAGAGCCATAAACGAGACTAGACATCTACCACTATCATATTAGAGCCATAAGGGAGACTAGACATCTAACACCCCACTACCACTATCAGATTAGAGCCACACGGGAGACTAGACATCTACCACCCCACTATCCCTTTCAGATTACAGCCACACGGGAGACGAGACATCTACCACCCCACTATCAGATTAGAGACATAAAGGAGACTAGACATCTATCACCCCACTACCACTATCATATTAGAGCCATAAGGGAGACTAGACATCTACCACCCCAATACCACTATCAGATTAGAGACATAAATGAGACTAGACATCTATCACCCCACTACCACTATCAGATTAGTGCCATAAGGGAGCCTAGACATCTACCACCCCACTACAACTATCAGATTAGAGCCATAAGGGAGACTAGAGATCTACCACCCCACTATCACTTTCAGATTAGAGCCATAAAGGAGACTAGACATCTACCACTATCATATTAGAGCCATAAGGGAGACTAGACATCTACCACCCCACTACCACTATCATATTAGAACCATAAGGGAGACTAGACATCTACCAACCCACTACCACTATCAGATTAGAGCCATAAGGGAGATTAGAGATCTACCACCCCACTATCACTTTCAGATTATAGCCATAAAGGAAACTAGACATTGACCACTATCAGATTAGAGCCATAAAGGAGACTAGACATCTACCACCCCACTACCACTATCATATTAGAGCCATAAGGGAGACTAGACATCTACCACCCCAATACCACTATCAGATTAGAGCCATAAATGAGACTAGACATCTACCACCCCACTATCACTTTCACATTAGAGCCATAAAGGAGACTAGATATTTACCACTATCAGATCACAGCCATAAAGGAGACTAGACATCTATCACCCCACTATCAGATTAGAGCCATAAAGGAGACTAGACATCTACCACCCCACTATCAGATTAGAGCCATAAATGAGACTAGACATCTATCACCCCACCCCACCCCACTACCACTATCATATTAGAGCCATAAACGAGACTAGACATCTACCACTATCATATTAGAGCCATAAGGGAGACTAGACATCTACCACCCCACTACCACTATCAGATTAGAGCCATAAAGGAGACTAGACATCTACCACCCCACTACCACTATCAGATTAGAGCCATAAAGGAGACTAGACATCTATCACCCCACTACCACTATCAGATTAGAGCCATAAACGAGACTAGACATCTACCACTATCACCATAAGGAGACTAGACATCTAACACCCCACTACCACTATCAGATTAGAGCCACACGGGAGACTAGACATCTACCACCCCACTATCCCTTTCAGATTACAGCCACACGGGAGACGAGACATCTACCACCCCACTATCAGATTAGAGACATAAAGGAGACTAGACATCTATCACCCCACTACCACTATCAGATCACAGCCATAAAGGAGACTAGACATCTATCACCCCACTATCAGATTAGAGCCATAAAGGAGACTAGACATCGACCACCCACGGTCAGATTAGAGCCATAAATGAGACTAGACATCTACCACTATCAGATTAGAGCCATAAAGGAGACTAGACATCTACCACCCAACTATCACTTTCGGATTAGAGCCATAAAGGAGACTAGACATCTACCACTATCAGATTAGAGCCATAAAGGGAGACTAGACATCTACCACCCCAGTACCACTATCATATTAGAGCCATAACGGAGACTAGACATCTACCACCCCACTACCACTATCATATTAGAACCATAAGGGAGACTAGACATCTACCAACCCACTACCACTATCAGATTAGAGCCATAAGGGAGACTAGAGATCTACCACCCCACTATCACTTTCAGATTATAGCCATAAAGAAAACTAGACATTGACCACTATCAGATTAGAGCCATAAAGGAGACTAGACATCTACCACCCCACTACCACTATCATATTAGAGCCATAAGGGAGACTAGACATCTACCACCCCAATACCACTATCAGATTAGAGCCATAAATGAGACTAGACATCTACCACCCCACTACACTTTCAGATTAGAGCCATAAAGGAGACTAGACATTTACCACTATCAGATTAGAGCCATAAAGGAGACTAGACATCTATCACCCCACTATCAGATTAGAGCCATAAACGAGACTAGACATCTACCACTATCAGATTAGAGCCATAAGGGAGACTAGACATCTATCACCCCACCCCACTACCACTATCATATTAGAGCCATAAACGAGACTAGACATCTACCACTATCATATTAGAGCCATAAGGGAGACTAGACATCTAACACCCCACTACCACTATCAGATTAGAGCCATAAATGAGACTAGACATCTATCACCCCACTACCACTATCAGATTAGAGCCATAAGGGAGACTAGACATCTACCACCCCACTATCACTTTCAGATTAGAGCCATAAAGGAGACTAGACATTTACCACTATCAGATTAGAGCCATAAAGGAGACTAGACATCTACCACCCCACTACCACTATCATATTAGAGCCATAAAGGAGACTAGACATCTATACCACTATCAGATTAGAGCCATAAATGAGACTAGACATCTACCACCCCACTATCACTTTCAGATTAGAGCCATAAAGGAGACTAGACATTTACCACTATCAGATCACAGCCATAAAGGAGACTAGACATCACTATCAGATTAGAGCCATAAAGGAGACTAGACATCTACCACTATCAGATTAGAGCCATAAAGGAGACTAGACATCTATCACCCCACCCCACCCCACTACCACTATCATATTAGAGCCATAAACGAGACTAGACATCTACCACTATCATATTAGAGCCATAAGGGAGACTAGACATCTAACACCCCACTACCACTATCATATTAGAGCCATAAGGGAGACTAGACATCTACCACCCCACTACCACTATCAGATTAGAGCCATAAAGGAGACTAGACATCTATCACCCCACTACCACTATCAGATTAGAGCCATAAACGAGACTAGACATCTACCACTATCATATTAGAGCCATAAGGGAGACTAGACATCTACCACCCCACTACCACTATCAGATTAGAGCCATAAAGGAGACTAGACATCTACCACCCCACTATCACTTTCAGATTAGAGCCATAAAGGAGACGAGACATCTACCACCCCACTATCAGATTAGAGACATAAAGGAGACTAGACATCTATCACCCCACTACCACTATCATATTAGAGCCATAAGGGAGACTAGACATCTACCACCCCACTACCACTATCAGATTAGAGCCATAAATGAGACTAGACATCTATCACCCCACTACCACTATCAGATTAGAGCCATAAGGGAGACTAGACATCTACCACCCCACTACCACTATCAGATTAGAGCCATAAGGGAGACTAGACATCTACCACCCCACTATCACTTTCAGATTAGAGCCATAAAGGAGACTAGACATTTACCACTATCAGATTAGAGCCATAAAGGAGACTAGACATCTACCACCCCACTACCACTATCATATTAGAGCCATAAAGGAGACTAGACATCTACCACCCACTACCACTATCAGATTAGAGCCATAAAGGAGACTAGACATCTACCACCCCACTATCACTTTCAGATTATAGCCATAAAGGAAACTAGACATTGACCACTATCAGATTAGAGCCATAAAGGAGACTAGACATCTACCACCCCACTACCACTATCATATTAGAGCCATAAGGGAGACTAGACATCTACCACCCCAATACCACTATCAGATTAGAGCCATAAATGAGACTAGACATCTACCACTATCATATTAGAGCCATAAGGGAGACTAGACATCTAACACCCCACTACCACTATCAGATTAGAGCCATAAGGGAGACTAGACATCTACCACCCCACTATCCCTTTCAGATTAGAGCCATAAAGGAGACTAGACATCTACCACCCCACTACCACTATCAGATTAGAGCCATAAAGGAGACTAGACATCTACCACCCCACTACCACTATCAGATTAGAGCCATAAAGGAGACTAGACATCTACCACCCCACTACCACTATCAGATTAGAGCCATAAATGAGACTAGACATCTATCACCCCACTACCACTATCAGATTAGAGCCATAAAGGAGACTAGACATCTACCACCCCACTACAACTATCAGATTAGAGCCATAAGGGAGACTAGACATCTACCACCCCACTATCACTTTCAGATTAGAGCCATAAAGGAGACTAGACATCTACCACTATCATATTAGAACCATAAGGGAGCCTAGACATCTACCACCCCACTACAACTATCAGATTAGAGCCATAAGGGAGACTAGAGATCTACCACCCCACTATCAGATTAGAGCCATAAAGAGACTAGACATCTACCACCCCACTACCACTATCAGATTAGAGCCATAAAGGAGACTAGACATCTGACCACTATCAGATTAGAGCCATAAGGGAGCCTAGACATCTACCACCCCACTACCACTATCAGATTAGAGCCATAAGGGAGACTAGACATCTACCACCCCACCCCACTACCACTATCATATTAGAGCCATAAACGAGACTAGACATCTACCACTATCATATTAGAGCCATAAGGGAGACTAGACATCTACCACCCCACTACCACTATCATATTAGAGCCATAAATGAGACTAGACATCTACCACCCCACTACCACTATCAGATTAGAGCCATAAAGGAGACTAGACATCTATCACCCCACTACCACTATCATATTAGAGCCATAAACGAGACTAGACATCTACCACTATCACTATCAGATTAGAGCCATAAGGAGACTAGACATCTACCACCCCACTACCACTATCAGATTAGAGCCATAAGGAGACTAGACATCTACCACCCCACTACCACTATCAGATTAGAGCCATAAATGAGACTAGACATCTACCACCCCACTATCACTTTCAGATTAGAGCCATAAAGGAGACTAGACATTTACCACTATCAGACCAGCCATAAAGATTAGAGCCATAAAGGAGACTAGACATCTACCACCCCACTACACTATCAGATTAGAGCCATAAAGGAGACTAGACATCTACACCCCACCACCACTATCATATTAGAGCCATAAACGAGACTAGACATCTACCACTATCATATTAGAGCCATAAGGAGACTAGACATCTACCACCCCACTACCACTATCATATTAGAGCCATAAGGAGACTAGACATCTACCACCCCACTACCACTATCAGATTAGAGCCATAAAGGAGACTAGACATCTATCACCCCACTACCACTATCAGATTAGAGCCATAAACGAGACTAGACATCTACCACCCCACTAGACATCTAACACCACTATCAGATTAGAGCCATAAAGGAGACTAGACATCTACCACCCCACTATCAGATTAGAGCCATAAAGGAGACTAGACATCTACCACCCCACTATCAGATTAGAGCCATAAAGGAGACTAGACATCTACCACCCCACTACCACTATCAGATTAGAGCCATAAAGGAGACTAGACATCTACCACCCCACTACCACTCAGATTAGAGCCATAAATGAGACTAGACATCTATCACCCCACTACCACTATCAGATTAGAGCCATAAAGGAGCCTAGACATCTAGACATCTACAACTATCAGATTAGAGCCATAAGGGAGACTAGACATCTACCACCCCACTACCACTTTCAGATTAGAGCCATAAAGGAGACTAGACATCTACCACTATCATATTAGAGCCATAAAGGAGACTAGACATCTACCACCCCACTACCACTATCATATTAGAGCCATAAACGGAGACTAGACATCTACCACCCCACTACCACTATCAGATTAGAGCCATAAAGGAGACTAGACATCTACCACCCCACTATCACTTTCAGATTAGAGCCATAAAGGAGACTAGACATTTACCACTATCAGATTAGAGCCATAAAGGAGACTAGACATCTACCACCCCACTACCACTATCATATTAGAGCCATAAAAGGAGACTAGACATCTACCACCCCACTACCACTATCAGATTAGAGCCATAAACGAGACTAGACATCTACCACTATCAGATTAGAGCCATAAGGGAGACTAGACATCTACCACCCCACTACAACTATCAGATTAGAGCCATAAGGGAGACTAGACATCTACCACCCCACTATCACTTTCAGATTAGAGCCATAAAGGAGACTAGACATCTACCACCCCACTATCAGATTAGAGCCATAAAGGAGACTAGACATCTATCACCCCACTACCACTATCAGATTAGAGCCATAACGGAGCCTAGACATCTACCACCCCACTACAACTATCAGATTAGAGCCATAAGTGAGACTAGACATCTACCCCCACTACCACTATCAGATTAGAGCCATAAAGGAGACTAGACATCTACCACCCCACTACAACTATCAGATTAGAGCCATAAGGAGACTAGAGATCTACCACCCCACTATCACTTTCAGATTAGAGCCATAAAGGAGACTAGACATCTACCACTATCAGATTAGAGCCATAAAGGAGACTAGACATCTACCACCCCACTACCACTATCATATTAGAGCCATAAACGGAGACTAGACATCTACCACCCCACTACCACTATCAGATTAGAGCCATAAAGGAGACTAGACATCTACCACCCCACTACACTTTCAGATTAGAGCCATAAAGGAGACTAGACATTGACCACTATCAGATTAGAGCCATAAAGGAGACTAGACATCTACCACCCCACTACCACTATCATATTAGAGCCATAAGGGAGACTAGACATCTGTCACCCCACCCCACCCCACTACCACTATCATATTAGAGCCATAAACGAGACTAGACATCTACCACTATCATATTAGAGCCATAAGGGAGACTAGACATCTACCACCCCACTACCACTATCATATTAGAGCCATAAGGGAGACTAGACATCTACCACCCCACTACCACTATCAGATTAGAGCCATAAAGGAGACTAGACATCTACCACCCCACTACCACTATCAGATTAGAGCCATAAACGAGACTAGACATCTACCACTATCAGATTAGAGCCATAAGGAGACTAGACATCTACCACCCCACTACCACTATCACCATAAAGGAGACTAGACATCTACCACCCCACTATCATTTCAGATTAGAGCCATAAAGGAGACTAGACATCTACCACCCCACTATCAGATTAGAGCCATAAAGGAGACTAGACATCTATCACCCCACTACCACTATCATATTAGAGCCATAAGGGAGACTAGACATCTACCACCCCACTACCACTATCAGATTAGAGCCATAAATGAGACTAGACATCTATCACCCCACTACCACTATCAGATTAGAGCCATAAGGGAGACTAGACATCTACCACCCCACTACAACTATCAGATTAGAGCCATAAAGGAGACTAGACATCTACCACCCCACTATCACTTTCAGATTAGAGCCATAAAGGAGACTAGACATCTACCACTATCATATTAGAGCCATAATCTAGACATCTACCACCCCACTACCACTATCATATTAGAGCCATAAGGAGACTAGACATCTACCACCCCACTACCACTATCAGATTAGAGCCATAAGGGAGACTAGACATCTACCACCCCACTATCACTTTCAGATTAGAGCCATAAAGGAGACTAGACATTGACCACTATCAGATTAGAGCCATAAAGGAGACTAGACATCTACCACCCCACTACCACTATCATATTAGAGCCATAAGGGAGACTAGACATCTACCACCCCAATACCACTATCAGATTAGAGCCATAAATGAGACTAGACATCTACCACCCCACTATCACTTTCACATTAGAGCCATAAAGGAGACTAGACATTTACCACTATCAGATCACAGCCATAAAGGAGACTAGACATCTATCACCCCACTATCAGATTAGAGCCATAAAGGAGACTAGACATCGACCACCCCGCGATCAGATTAGAGCCATAAATGAGACTAGACATCTATCACCCCACCCCACCCCACTACCACTATCATATTAGAGCCATAAACGAGACTAGACATCTACCACTATCATATTAGAGCCATAAGGGAGACTAGACATCTACCACCCCACTACCACTATCAGATTAGAGCCATAAGGGAGACTAGACATCTACCACCCCACTACCACTATCAGATTAGAGCCATAAAGGAGACTAGACATCTATCACCCCACTACCACTATCATATTAGAGCCATAAACGAGACTAGACATCTACCACTATCATATTAGAGCCATAAGGGAGACTAGACATCTAACACCCCACTACCACTATCAGATTAGAGCCATACGGGAGACTAGACATCTACCACCCCACTATCCCTTTCAGATTACAGCCATAAAGGAGACGAGACATCTACCACCCCACTATCAGATTAGAGACATAAAGGAGACTAGACATCTATCACCCCACTACCACTATCATATTAGAGCCATAAGGGAGACTAGACATCTACCACCCCACTACCACTATCAGATTAGAGCCATAAATGAGACTAGACATCTATCACCCCACTACCACTATCAGATTAGAGCCATAAGGGAGCCTAGACATCTACCACCCCACTACAACTATCAGATTAGAGCCATAAGGGAGACTAGAGATCTACCACCCCACTATCACTTTCAGATTAGAGCCATAAAGGAGACTAGACATCTACCACTATCATATTAGAGCCATAAGGGAGACTAGACATCTACCACCCCACTACCACTATCATATTAGAGCCATAAGGGAGACTAGACATCTACCACCCCACTACCACTATCAGATTAGAGCCATAAGGGAGACTAGAGATCTACCACCCCACTATCACTTTCAGATTATAGCCATAAAGGAAACTAGACATTGACCACTATCAGATTAGAGCCATAAAGGAGACTAGACATCTACCACCCCACTACCACTATCATATTAGAGCCATAAGGGAGACTAGACATCTACCACCCCAATACCACTATCAGATTAGAGACTAGACATCTACCACCCCACTATCACTTTCAGATTAGAGCCATAAAGGAGACTAGACATTTACCACTATCAGATTAGAGCCATAAAGGAGACTAGACATCTACCACCCCACTATCAGATTAGAGCCATAAAGGAGACTAGACATCTACCACCCCGCGATCAGATTAGAGCCATAAATGAGACTAGACATCTATCACCCCACCCCACCCCACTACCACTATCATATTAGAGCCATAAACGAGACTAGACATCTACCACTATCATATTAGAGCCATAAGGGAGACTAGACATCTACCACCCCACTACCACTATCATATTAGAGCCATAAATGAGACTAGACATCTACCACCCCACTACCACTATCAGATTAGAGCCATAAAGGAGACTAGACATCTATCACCCCACTACCACTAACAGATTAGAGCCATAAAGGAGCCTAGACATCTACCACTATCAGATTAGAGCCAGAAGGGACACTAGACATCTACCACCCCACTACTACTATCAGATTAGAGCCATAAGGGAGACTAGACATCTACCACCCCACTATCAGATTAGAGCCATAAGGGAGACTAGACATCTACCACCCCACTATCAGATTAGAGCCATAAAGGAGACTAGACATCTATCACCCCACTACCACTATCATATTAGAGCCATAAGGGAGACTAGACATCTACCACCCCACTACCACTATCAGATTAGAGCCATAAATGAGACTAGACATCTATCACCCCACTACCACTATCATTAGAGCCATAAAGGAGACTAGACATCTACCACCCCACTACAACTATCAGATTAGAGCCATAAGGGAGACTAGACATCTACCACCCCACTATCACTTTCAGATTAGAGCCATAAAGGAGACTAGACATTTACCACTATCAGATTAGAGCCATAAAGGAGACTAGACATCTACCACCCCACTACCACTATCATATTAGAGCCATAAAGGAGACTAGACATCTACCACTATCAGATTAGAGCCATAAATGAGACTAGACATCTACCACCCCACTATCACTATCAGATTAGAGCCATAAAGGAGACTAGACATCTACCACCCCACACCATCAGATTAGAGCCATAAGGAGACTAGACATCTACCACCCCACTATCAGATTAGAGCCATAAAGGAGACTAGACATCTACCACCCCACTACCACTATCAGATTAGAGCCATAAACGAGACTAGACATCTACCACTATCAGATTAGAGCCATAAAGGAGACTAGACATCTACCACCCCACTACCACTATCAGATTAGAGCCATAAGGGAGACTAGACATCTACCACCCCAATACCACTATCAGATTAGAGCCATAAATGAGACTAGACATCTACCACCCCACTATCACTTTCAGATTAGAGCCATAAAGGAGACTAGACATTTACCACTATCAGATTAGAGCCATAAAGGAGACTAGACATCTATCACCCCACTATCAGATTAGAGCCATAAACGAGACTAGACATCTACCACTATCAGATTAGAGCCATAAAGGAGACTAGACATCTACCACCCCACTACCACTATCAGATTAGAGCCATAAAGGAGACTAGACATCTACCACCCCACTATCTTTCAGATTAGAGCCATAAAGGAGACTAGACATCTAGATTAGAGCCATAAATGAGACTAGACATCTATCACACCCCACTACCACTATCATATTAGAGCCATAAACGAGACTAGACATCTACCACTACCATCAGATTAGAGCCATAAGGAGACTAGACATCTACCACCACACTACCAATATCAGATTAGAGCCATAAATGAGACTAGACATCTACCACCCCACTACCACTATCAGATTAGAGCCATAAATGAGACTAGACATCTACCACCCCACTACACTATCAGATTAGAGCCATAAAGGAGACTAGACATCTTACCACTATCAGATTAGAGCCATAAAGGAGACTAGACATCTACCACCCCACTACTATCAGATTAGAGCCATAAAGGAGACTAGACATCTACCACCAGATTAGAGCCATAAATGAGACTAGACATCTACCACTTTCAGATTAGAGCCATAAAGGAGACTAGACATCTACCACCCCACTATCACTTTCAGATTAGAGCCATAAAGATTAGAGCCATAGATTAGAGCCATAAAGGAGACTAGACATCTACCACCCCACTACCACTATCAGATTAGAGCCATAAGGAGACTAGACATCTACCACCCAATACCACTATCAGATTAGAGCCATAATGAGACTAGACATCTACCACCCCACTATCACTTTCAGATTAGAGCCATAAAGGAGACTAGACATCTACACCCCACTATCAGATTAGAGCCATAAAGGAGACTAGACATCTACCACCCCGCGATCAGATTAGAGCCATAAATGAGACTAGACATCTATCACCCCACCCCACCCCACTACACTACCACTATCATATTAGAGCCATAAACGAGACTAGACATCTACCACTATCATATTAGAGCCATAAGGGAGACTAGACATCTACCACCACACTACCAATATCAGATTAGAGCCATAAATGAGACTAGACATCTCACCCCACTACCACTATCAGATTAGAGCGATAAGGGAGACTAGAGATCTACCACCCCACTATGACTTTCAGATTAGAGCCATAAAGGAGACTAGACATTTACCACTATCAGATTAGAGCCATAAAGGAGACTAGACATCGATCACCCCATCAGATTAGAGCCATAAACGAGACTAGACATCTACCACTATCATATTAGAGCCATAAGGAGACTAGACATCTAACTACCACCATATTAGAGCCATAAGGAGACTAGACATCTACCACCCCACTACCACTATCAGATTAGAGCCATAAATGAGACTAGACATCTATCACCCCACTACCACTATCAGATTAGAGCCATAAGGGAGACTAGACATCTACCACCCCACTATCCCTTTCAGATTAGAGCCATAAAGGAGACTAGACATCGACCACCCCACTATCAGATTAGAGCCATAAACGAGACTAGACATCTATCACTATATCAGATTAGAGCCATAAGGGATACTAGACATTTACCACTATCAGATTAGAGCCATAAAGGAGACTAGACATTTACCACTATCAGATTAGAGCCATAAAGGAGACTAGACATCTACCACCCCACTACCACTATCATATTAGAGCCATAAAGGAGACGAGACATCTACCACCCCACTATCAGATTAGAGACATAAAGGAGACTAGACATCTACCACTATCAGATTAGAGCCATAAGGAGACTAGACATCTACCACCCCACTACCACTATCAGATTAGAGCCATAAATGAGACTAGACATCTACCACCCCACTACCACTATCAGATTAGAGCCATAAATGAGACTAGACATCTACCACCCCACTACCACTATCAGATTAGAGCCATAAGGGAGACTAGACATCTACCACCCCACTACCACTATCATATTAGAGCCATAAGGGAGACTAGACATCTACCACCCCACTACAACTATCAGATTAGAGCCATAAGGGAGACTAGACATCTACCACCCCACTATCACTTTCAGATTAGAGCCATAAAGGAGACTAGACATTTACCACTATCAGATTAGAGCCATAAAGGAGACTAGACATCGATCACCCCGCTATCAGATTAGAGCCATAAACGAGACTAGACATCTACCACTATCATATTAGAGCCATAAGGGAGACTAGACATCTAACACCCCACTACCACTATCATATTAGAGCCATAAGGGAGACTAGACATCTACCACCCCACTACCACTATCAGATTAGAGCCATAAAGGAGACTAGACATCGACCACCCGCTATCAGATTAGAGCCATAAACGAGACTAGACATCTATCACTATATCAGATTAGAGCCATAAGGGATACTAGACATTTACCACTATCAGATTAGAGCCATAAAGGAGACTAGACATTTACCACTATCAGATTAGAGCCATAAAGGAGACTAGACATCTACCACCCCACTATCAGATTAGAGCCATAAAGGAGACTAGACATCTATCACCCCACTACCACTATCAGATTAGAGCCATAAGGGAGACTAGACATCTACCACCCCACTACCACTATCAGATTAGAGCCATAAATGAGACTAGACATCTATCACCCCACTACCACTATCAGATTAGAGCCATAAGGGAGACTAGACATCTACCACCCCACTACCACTATCAGATTAGAGCCATAAGGAGACTAGACATCTGTTTGGGGTTTTAGGCACTGTACAGCACTATCAGATTAGAGCCATATAAATAAATTTGGAGACTAGACATCTACCACCCCACTATCCCTTTCAGATTAGAGCCATAAAGGAGACTAGACATTTACCACTATCAGATTAGAGCCATAAAGGAGACTAGATATCTACAACCCCACTATCAGATTAGAGCCATAAACGAGACTAGACATCTACCACTATCAGATTAGAGCCATAAGGGAGACTAGACATCTACCACCCCACTACAACTATCAGATTAGAGCCATAAAGGAGACTAGACATTTACCACTATCAGATTAGAGCCATAAAGGAGACTAGACATCTACAACCCCACTATCAGATTAGAGCCATAAACGAGACTAGACATCTACCACTATCAGATTAGAGCAATAAGGGAGCCTAGACATCTATCACCCCACTACAACTATCAGATTAGAGCCATAAAGGACACTAGACATTTACCACTATCAGATTAGAGCCATAAAGGAGACTAGACATCTACAACCCCACTATCAGATTAGAGCCATAAACGAGACTAGACATCTACCACTATCAGATTAGAGCCATAAGGGAGACTAGACATCTATCACCCCACCCCACCCCACCCCACTACCACTATCATATTAGAGCCATAAATGAGACTAGACATCTACCACTATCATATTAGAGCCATAAGGGAGACTAGACATCTACCACCCCACTACCACTATCATATTAGAGCCATAAGGGAGACTAGACATCTACCACCACACTACCAATATCAGATTAGAGCCATAAGGGAGACTAGACATCTACCACCCCAATACCACTATCAGATTAGAGCCATAAATGAGACTAGACATCTACCACCCCACTATCACTTTCACATTAGAGCCATAAAGGAGACTAGATATTTACCACTATCAGATCACAGCCATAAAGGAGACTAGACATCTATCACCCCACTATCAGATTAGAGCCATAAAGGAGACTAGACATCGACCACCCCGCGATCAGATTAGAGCCATAAATGAGACTAGACATCTACCACCCCACTACAACTATCAGATTAGAGCCATAAGGGAGACTAGAGATCTACCACCCCACTATCACTTTCAGATTAGAGCCATAAAGGAGACTAGACATTGACCACTATCAGATTAGAGCCATAAAGGAGACTAGACATCTACCACCCCACTACCACTATCATATTAGAGCCATAAGGGAGACTAGACATCTACCATCCCAATACCACTATCAGATTAGAGCCATGAATGAGACTAGACATCTACCACCCCACTATCACTTTCACATTAGAGCCATAAAGGAGACTAGACATCTATCACCCCACTATCAGATTAGAGCCATAAAGGAGACTAGACATTGACCACCCCGCGATCAGATTAGAGCCATAAATGAGACTAGACATCTATCACCCCACCCCACCCCACTACCACTATCATATTAGAGCCATAAACGAGACTAGACATCTACCACTATCATATTAGAGCCATAAGGGAGACTAGACATCTACCACCACACTACCAATATCAGATTAGAGCCATAAAGGAGACTAGACATCTACCACCCCAATACCACTATCAGATTAGAGCCATAAATGAGACTAGACATCTACCACCCCACTATCACTTTCACATTAGAGCCATAAAGGAGACTAGACCCCATTTACCACTATCAGATCACAGCCATAAAGGAGACTAGACATCTATCACCCCACTATCAGATTAGAGCCATAAAGGAGACTAGACATCGACCACCCCGCGATCAGATTAGAGCCATAAATGAGACTAGACATCTACCACCACACTACCAATATCAGATTAGAGCCATAAATGAGACTAGACATCTCACCCCACTACCACTATCAGATTAGAGCGATAAGGGAGACTAGAGATCTACCACCCCACTATGACTTTCAGATTAGAGCCATAAAGGAGACTAGACATTTACCACTATCAGATTAGAGCCATAAAGGAGACTAGACATCGATCACCCCGCTATCAGATTAGAGCCATAAACGAGACTAGACATCTACCACTATCATATTAGAGCCATAAGGGAGACTAGACATCTAACACCCCACTACCACTATCATATTAGAGCCATAAGGGAGACTAGACATCTACCACCCCACTACCACTATCAGATTAGAGCCATAAATGAGACTAGACATCTATCACCCCACTACCACTATCAGATTAGAGCCATACGGGAGACTAGACATCTACCACCCCACTATCTCTTTCAGATTAGAGCCATAAAGGAGACTAGACATCGACCACCCGCTATCAGATTAGAGCCATAAACGAGACTAGACATCTATCACTATATCAGATTAGAGCCATAAGGGATACTAGACATTTACCACTATCAGATTAGAGCCATAAAGGAGACTAGACATTTACCACTATCAGATTAGAGCCATAAAGGAGACTAGACATCTACCACCCCACTACCACTATCATATTAGAGCCATAAAGGAGACGAGACATCTACCACCCCACTATCAGATTAGAGACATAAAGGAGACTAGACATCTATCACCCCACTACCACTATCATATTAGAGCCATAAGGGAGACTAGACATCTACCACCCCAATACCACTATCAGATTAGAGCCATAAATGAGACTAGACATCTATCACCCCACTACCACTATCAGATTAGAGCCATAAACGAGACTAGACATCTACCACTATCAGATTAGAGCCATAAGGGAGACTAGACATCTACCACCCCACTACCACTATCAGATTAGAGCCATAAAGGAGACTAGACATCTACCACCCCACTATCAGATTAGAGCCATAAAGGAGACTAGACATCTACCACCCCACTACCACTATCAGATTAGAGCCATAAAGGAGACTAGACATCTACCACCCCAATACCACTATCAGATTAGAGCCATAAATGAGACTAGACATCTACCACCCCACTATCACTTTCACATTAGAGCCATAAAGGAGACTAGATATTTACCACTATCAGATCACAGCCATAAAGGAGACTAGACATCTATCACCCCACTATCAGATTAGAGCCATAAAGGAGACTAGACATCGACCACCCCGCGATCAGATTAGAGCCATAAATGAGACTAGACATCTACCACCCCACTACAACTATCAGATTAGAGCCATAAGGGAGACTAGACATCTACCACCCCACTATCACTATCAGATTAGAGCCATAAAGGAGACTAGACATCTATTACCCCACCCCACCCCACTACCACTATCATATTAGAGCCATAAACGAGACTAGACATCTACCACTATCATATTAGAGCCATAAGGGAGACTAGACATCTACCACCACACTACCAATATCAGATTAGAGCCATAAAGGAGACTAGACATCTACCACCCCAATACCACTATCAGATTAGAGCCATAAATGAGACTAGACATCTACCACCCCACTACCACTATCAGATTAGAGCCATAAAGGAGACTAGACATTTACCACTATCACCCCTAGACATCTACACCCCACTATCAGATTAGAGCCATAAAGGAGACTAGACATCTACCACCCCACTATCACTTTCAGATTAGAGCCATAAACGAGACTAGACATCTACCACTACACTATCAGATTAGAGCCATAAGGGAGACTAGACATCTACCACCCCACTATCACTTTCAGATTAGAGCCATAAAGGAGACTAGACATTGACCACTATCAGATTAGAGCCATAAAGGAGACTAGACATCTACCACCCCAATACCACTATCAGATTAGAGCCATAAGTGAGACTAGACATCTACCACCCCACTATCTATCAGATTAGAGCCATAATGAGACTAGACATCTACCACCCCACTACCACTATCAGATTAGAGCCATAAAGGAGACTAGACATCTATCACCCCACTACAGATTAGAGCCATAAAGGAGACTAGACATTTACCACTATCAGATTAGAGCCATAAAGGAGACATCTATCACCCCACCCCACCCCACTACCACTATCAGATTAGAGCCATAAACGAGACTAGACATCTACCACTATCATATTAGAGCCATAAGGGAGACTAGACATCTACCACCCCACTACCACTATCAGATTAGAGCCATAAATGAGACTAGACATCTACCACCCCACTACCACTATCAGATTAGAGCCATAAAGGAGACTAGACATCTACCACCCCACTACCACTATCAGATTAGAGCCATAAAGGAGACTAGACATTTACCACTATCAGATTAGAGCCATAAAGGAGACTAGACATCTACCACCCCGCTATCAGATTAGAGCCATAAACGAGACTAGACATCTACCACTATCAGATTAGAGCCATAAGGGAGACTAGACATCTATCACCCCACCCCACTACCACTATCATATTAGAGCCATAAAGGAGACTAGACATCTACCACCCCACTACCACTATCAGATTAGAGCCATAAATGAGACTAGACATCTACACCCCACTACCACTATCAGATTAGAGCCATAAAGGAGACTAGACATCTACCACCCCACTACCTCTATCAGATTAGAGCCATAAAGGAGACTAGACATCTACCACCCCACTATCACTATCAGATTAGAGCCATAAAGGAGACTAGACATTTACCACTATCAGATTAGAGCCATAAAGGAGACTAGACATCTACCACCCCACTACCACTATCAGATTAGAGCCATAAAGGAGACTAGACATCTACCACCCCACTATCAGATTAGAGCCATAAAGGAGACTAGACATCTACCACCCCACTACCACTATCATATTAGAGCCATAAAGAGACTAGACATCTACCACCCCACTATATCAGATTAGAGCCATAAATGAGACTAGACATCTATCACCCCACTACCACTATCAGATTAGAGCCATAAAGGAGACTAGACATCTACCACCCCACTACCACTATCAGATTAGAGCCATAAAGGAGACTAGACATCTACCACCCCACTACCACTATCAGATTAGAGCCATAAAGGAGACTAGACATCTACCACCCCACTACAACTATCAGATTAGAGCCATAAGGGAGACTAGACATCTACCACCCCACTATGACTTTCAGATTAGAGCCATAAAGGAGACTAGACATTTACCACTATCAGATTAGAGCCATAAAGGAGACTAGACATCGATCACCCCGCTATCAGATTAGAGCCATAAACGAGACTAGACATCTACCACTATCAGATTAGAGCCATAAAGGAGACTAGACATCTACCACCCCACTACCACTATCAGATTAGAGCCATAAAGGAGACTAGACATCTACCACCCCACTATCAGATTAGAGCCATAAAGGAGACTAGACATCTATCACCCCACTACCACTATCATATTAGAGCCATAAGGGAGACTAGACATCTACCACCCCACTACCACTATCAGATTAGAGCCATAAATGAGACTAGACATCTACCACCCCACTACCACTATCAGATTAGAGCCATAAGACGAGACTAGACATCTACCACTATCATATTAGAGCCATAAGGAGACTAACATCTACCACCACACTACCAATATCAGATTAGAGCCATAAAGGAGACTAGACATTGACCACCCCGCGATCAGATTAGAGCCATAAATGAGACTAGACATCTACCACCACACTACCAATATCAGATTAGAGCCATAAGGGAGACTAGACATCTACCACCCCACTACCACTATCAGATTAGAGCCATAAAGGAGACTAGACATCTACCACCCCACTATCACTTTCAGATTAGAGCCATAAAGGAGACTAGACATTTACCACTATCAGATTAGAGCCATAAAGGAGACTAGACATCTACCACCCCACCCCACTATCAGATTAGAGCCATAAAGGAGACTAGACATCTACCACCCCACTATCTATCATTAGAGCCATAAATGAGACTAGACATCTACCACCCCACTACAACTATCAGATTAGAGCCATAAAGGAGACTAGACATCTACCACCCCACTATCACTTTCAGATTAGAGCCATAAAGGAGACTAGACATCTACCACCCCACTATCAGATTAGAGCCATAAATGAGACTAGACATCTATCACCCCACCCCACCCCACTACCACTATCATATTAGAGCCATAAACGAGACTAGACATCTACCACTATCAGATTAGAGCCATAAAGGAGACTAGACATCTACCACCCCACACTACACTATCAGATTAGAGCCATAAGGGAGACTAGACATCTACCACCCCAATACCACTATCAGATTAGAGCCATAAATGAGACTAGACATCTACCACCCCACTATCACTTTCACATTAGAGCCATAAAGGAGACTAGATATTTACCACTATCAGATCACAGCCATAAAGGAGACTAGACATCTACCACCCCACTATCAGATTAGAGCCATAAAGGAGACTAGACATCACCACCCCTACCACTATCAGATTAGAGCCATAAATGAGACTAGACATCTACCACCCCACTACAACTATCAGATTAGAGCCATAAGGGAGAATAGACATCTACCACCCCACTATCACTTTCAGATTAGAGCCATAAAGGAGACTAGACATCTACCACTATCAGATTAGAGCCATAAAGGAGACTAGACATCTACCACCCCACTACCACTATCATATTAGAGCCATAAGGGAGACTAGACATCTACCTCCCCACTACCACTATCAGATTAGAGCCATAAATGAGACTAGACATCTACCACCCCACTACCACTATCGTATTAGAGCCATAAAGGAGACTAGACATCTTTCACCCGACTATCAGATTAGAGCCATAAAGGAGACTAGACATCTACCACCCCACTATCAGATTAGAGCCATAAGGGAGACTAGACATCTATCACCCCACCCCACTACCACTATCATATTAGAGCCATAAACGAGACTAGACATCTACCACTATCATCAGATTAGAGCCATAAGGAGACTAGACATCTACCACCACACTACCAATATCAGATTAGAGCCATAAATGAGACTAGACATCTCACCCCACTACCACTATCAGATTAGAGCCATAAGGGAGACTAGACATCTACCACCCCACTATCACTTTCAGATTAGAGCCATAAAGGAGACTAGACATTTACCACTATCAGATTAGAGCCATAAAGGAGACTAGACATCTATACCCCCTACAGATTAGAGCCACTAGACATCAGATTAGAGCCATAAGGAGACTAGACATCTACCACCCCACTACCACTATCATATTAGAGCCATAAGGGAGACTAGACATCTACCACCCCACTACCACTATCAGATTAGAGCCATAAATGAGACTAGACATCTATCACCCCACTACCACTATCAGATTAGAGCCATAAGGGAGACTAGACATCTACCACCCCACTATCACTTTCAGATTAGAGCCATAAAGGAGACTAGACATCTACCACCCCACTATCACTATATCAGATTAGAGCCATAAAGGAGACTAGACATTTACCACTATCAGATTAGAGCCATAAAGGAGACTAGACATCTACCACTATCAGATTAGAGCCATAAAGGAGACTAGACATCTACCACCCCACTATCACTATTAGAGCCATAAAGGAGACTAGACATCTACCACCCCACTACAGATTAGAGACATAAAGGAGACTAGACATCTATCACTATATCATATTAGAGCCATAAAGGAGACTAGACATCTACCACCCCACTATCAGATTAGAGCCATAAATGAGACTAGACATCTACACCCCACTACCACTATCAGATTAGAGCCATAAAGGAGACTAGACATCTACCACCCCACTACCACTATCAGATTAGAGCCATAAAGGAGACTAGACATCTACCACCCCACTACCACTATCAGATTAGAGCCATAAAGGAGACTAGACATCTACCACCCCACTACACTATCAGATTAGAGCCATAAGGGAGACTAGACATCTACCACCCCACTACCACTATCAGATTAGAGCCATAAAGGAGACTAGACATCTACCACTATCAGATTAGAGCCATAAAGGAGACTAGACATCTCACAGATTAGAGCCCACTACATCACTATCAGATTAGAGCCATAAGGGAGACTAGACATCTACCACCCCACTACCACTATCAGATTAGAGCCATAAAGGAGACTAGACATCTACCACCCCACTACCACTATCAGATTAGAGCCATAAAGGAGACTAGACATCTACCACCCCACTATCAGATTAGAGCCATAAACGAGACTATCTATCACTATATCAGATTAGAGCCATAAGGGAGACTACTAGACATTTACCACTATCAGATTAGAGCCATAAAGAGACTAGACATCTACCACCCACTACCACTATCAGATTAGAGCCATAAAGGAGACTAGACATCTACCACCCCACTACCACTATCAGATTAGAGCCATAAAGGAGACTAGACATCTACCACCCCACTACCACTATCAGATTAGAGCCATAAAGGGAGACTAGACATCTACCACCCCACTACCACTATCAGATTAGAGCCATAAATGAGACTAGACATCTACCACCCCACTACCACTATCAGATTAGAGCCATAAGGAGACTAGACATCTACCACCATAAGGCTCATAGGCACTACCACTATCAGATTAGAGCCAAAGGGCTAAGATTTGGAGACTAGACATCTACCACCCCACTATCCCTTTCAGATTAGAGCCATAAAGGAGACTAGACATCTACCACTATCAGATTAGAGCCATAAAGGAGACTAGACATCTACCACCCCCCACTATCAGATTAGAGCCATAAACGAGACTAGACATCTACCACTATCAGATTAGAGCCATAAAGGAGACTAGACATCTACCACCCCACTACCAACTATCAGATTAGAGCCATAAAGGAGACTAGACATCTACCACTATCAGATTAGAGCCATAAAGGAGACTAGACATCTACAACCCCACTATCAGATTAGAGCCATAAACAGACTAGACATCTACCACTATCAGATTAGAGCCATAAAGGAGACTAGACATCTATCACCCCACTACCCTACTTACCACTATCACTATCAGATTAGAGCCATAAAGGAGACTAGACATCTACCACCCCACTATCAGATTAGAGCCATAAAGGAGACTAGACATCTACCACTACCAATATCAGATTAGAGCCATAAAGGAGACTAGACATCTATCACCACCCCACTACCACTATCAGATTAGAGCCATAAATGAGACTAGACATCTACCACTATCATCAGATTAGAGCCATAAGGAGACTAGACATCTACCACCCCACTACCACTATCAGATTAGAGCCATAAAGGAGACTAGACATCTACCACCCACTACCAATATCAGATTAGAGCCATAAAGGAGACTAGACATCTACCACCCCACCACTATCAGATTAGAGCCATAAATGAGATTAGACATCTACCACCCCACTACCAATTTCAGATTAGAGCCATAAAGGAGACTAGACATTTACCACTATCAGATTTTTAGACATCTACACCCCACTATCAGATTAGAGCCATAAAGGAGACTAGACATCTACCACCCCACTACCATATCAGATTAGAGCCATAAATGAGACTAGACATCTACCACCCCACTACAACTATCAGATTAGAGCCATAAGGAGACTAGACATCTACCACCCCACTATCACTTTCAGATTAGAGCCATAAAGGAGACTAGACATCTGACCACTATCAGATTAGAGCCATAAAGGAGACTAGACATCTACCACCCCACTACCACTATCATATTAGAGCCATAAGGGAGACTAGACATCTACCACCCACTACCACTATCAGATTAGAGCCATAATGAGACTAGACATCTACCACCCCACTACACTATCAGATTAGAGCCATAAAGGAGACTAGACATCTACCACCCCTACTATCAGATTAGAGCCATAAAGGAGACTAGACATCTACCACCCCACTACAACTATCAGATTAGAGCCATAAATGGAGACTAGACATCTACACCCCACTACCACTATCAGATTAGAGCCATAAACGAGACTAGACATCTACCACTATCACCATAAGGAGACTAGACATCTACCACCCCACTACCACTATCAGATTAGAGCCATAAATGAGACTAGACATCTACCACCCCACTACCACTATCAGATTAGAGCCATAAGGGAGACTAGACATCTACCACCCCACTATCACTAGATTAGAGCCACTAGACATTTACCACTATCAGATTAGAGCCATAAAGGAGACTAGACATCTACCACCCCACTACCATCAGATTAGAGCCATAAAGGAGACTAGACATCACTATCAGATTAGAGCCATAAAGGAGACTAGACATCTACCACCCCACTACCACTATCAGATTAGAGCCATAAAGGAGACTAGACATCTACCACCCCACTACCACTATCAGATTAGAGCCATAAAGGAGACTAGACATCTATCCACCCCACTATCACTATCAGATTAGATTAGAGCCATAAAGGAGACTAGACATCTACCACCCCTACTATCAGATTAGAGCCATAAAGGAGACACTAGACATCTACCACCCCACTACCACTATCAGATTAGAGCCATAAAGGAGACTAGACATCTACCACCCCACTACCACTATCAGATTAGAGCCATAAAGGAGACAAGACATCTATCACCCCACTACCAATATCAGATTAGATCCATGAACGAGACTAGACATCTACCATCCCACTACCACTATCATATTAGAGCCATAAAGGAGACTAGACATCTACCACCCACTATCAGATTAGAGCCATAAGGGAGACTAGACATCTATCACCCCACTACCACTATCAGATTAGAGCCATAAGGGAGGCTAGACATCTACCACCCCACTACCACTATCAGATTAGAGCCATAAAGGAGACTAGACATCTACCACCCACTACCACTATCAGATTAGAGCCATAAGGGAGACTAGACATCTACCACCCCACTATCAGATTAGACATAAAGGAGACTAGACGTCTACCACCCCACTATCAGATTAGAGCCATAAAGGAGACTAGACATCTATCACCCCACTATCACTGTCAGATTAGATCCATAAACGAGACCAGACATCTACCACTATCAGATTAGAGCCATAAATGAGACTAGACATCTATCACCCCACTACCACTATCAGATTAGAGCCATAAGGGAGCCTAGACATCTACCACCCCACTACCACTATCAGATTAGAGCCATTTGGGAGACTAGACATCTACCACCCCAATATCACTCTCAGATTAGAGCCATAGGGGAGACTACACATTTACCACCCCACTACCACTATAAGATTAGAGCCATAAAGGAGACTAGACATCTACCACTATCAGATTAGAGCCATAAAGGAGACTAGACATCTATCACCCCACCATCACTATCAGATTAGATCCATAAACAAGACTAGACATCTACCACTATCAGATTAGAGCCATAAGGGAGACTAAAAATCTACCACCCCACTACCACTATCATATTAGAGCCATAAAGGAGACTAGACATCTACCACCCCACTCTCAGATTAGAGCCATAAAGGAGACTAGACATTTACCACCCCACTACCAATACCAGATTAGAGCCATAAAGGAGACCAGACATCTACCACTATCAGTATAGAGCCATAATGGAGACTAGACATCTACCACCCCACTATCACTATCAGATTAGAGCCATAAAGGAGACTAGACATCTATCACCCCACTACCACTATCAGATTAGAGCCATAAAGGAGACTAGACATCTACCACTATCAGATTAGAGCCATAAAGGAGACTAGACATATACCACCCCACTATCAGATTAGATTCATAAGGGACACTGGACATCTACCACCCCAATATCACTCTCAGATTAGAGCCATAAAGGAGACTAGACATTTACCACCCCACTACCACTATCAGATTAGAGCCATAAAGGAGACAAGACATCTATCACCCCACTACCAATATCAGATTAGATCCATGAACGAGACTAGACATCTACCATCCCACTACCACTATCATATTAGAGCCATAAAGGAGACTAGACATCTACCACCCACTATCAGATTAGAGCCATAAGGGAGACTAGACATCTACCACCCCACTACCACTATCAGATTAGAGCCATAAATGAGACTAGACATCTATCACCCCACTACCACTATCAGATTAGAGCCATAAGGAGGCTAGACATGTACCATCCCACTATCAGATTACAGCCATAAGGGAGACTAGACATCTACCACCCCACTATCAGATTAGAGTCATAAGGGAGACTAGACATCTACCACCCCACTATCAGATTAGTCATAAAGGAGAGTAGACGTCTATCACCCCACTATCAGATTAGAGCCATAAAGGAGACTAGACATCTATCACCCCACTATCAGATTAGAGCCATAAAGGAGACTAGACATCTACCACCCCAAAATCACTATTAGATTAGAGCCAATAGGGAGCCTAGACATCTACCACACATCTATCAGATTAGAGCCATAAGGGAGACGAGACATCTACCACCCCACTACCACTATCAGATTAGATCTAGAAAGGGGAATAGACATCTACCACTATCATATTAGAGCCATAAAGGAGACTAGACATCTTCCACCCCACTATCAGATCAGAGCCATAAGGGAGACTAGACATCTACCACCCCACTACCACTATCATATTAGAGCCATAAAGTAGACTAGACAGCTACAACCCCACTATCAGAATAGAGCCATAAGGGAGACTAGACATCTACCACCCCACTACCACTATCAGATTAGAACCATACATGAGACTAGACATCTATCACCCCACTACCACTATCAGATTAGAGCCATAAATTAGACTAGACATCTATCACCCCACTACCACTATCAGATTAGAGCCATAAGGGAGCCTAGACATCTACCACCCCACTACCACTATCAGATTAGAGCCATAAGGGAGACGAGACATCTACCACCCCACTACCACTATCAGATTAGATCTAGAAAGGGGAATAGACATCTACCACTATCAGATTAGAGCCATAAAGGAGACTAGACATCTTCCACCCCACTATCAGATCAGAGCCATAAGGGAGACTAGACGTCTAT